>NC_048218.1:162629278-162744505 GCF_002007445.2 Ailuropoda melanoleuca
ATTTAAACAGCTATCCCTTCTTCCTAAATAAGATACCTGGTCGTTCAAAGGTCTTACCCATTTTAATATCCATACAGCCTTGTGAAAGCATGCTTCTTCTCTGCCCTGTCAGAGACCACTTTGGGATCTACAAACAAGTACCACAGCTGTCGCCTTCAAGGGAAAGACCCGTCTCCCCAGAGGAGGCACCATAGTGAATAACAGCTCCTTCAATGCTCACGGAAACAATAGCATCTTCCTGTGTCTTGGTGTGTGCCACTGCCATATAAGACTCTAACGATTTATTTATTTGTTCTATTCATTAATTCATTGCTAGTCACGGCTGCTGTCTATCCTCCTCCCTCTAGACTGGTGGATCAGAAGGACTGGCTGATCAACAATGAAAAATTATACACCTAGCCCGAGCCCCTTCTGGCGTTCCACCCCTCCAGAAACTTCCTATTAATACCCACTGAAAACTCAGTGGGGCTGCAGTGGCCCCAAGTCCCTTACACACTACCTTACACACACAGGACTGCACTTGTTAAGTATGAACTTGGTCCATTCAGTTCACCAATTTTCCCACAAGTTTAGAAGGCCTGAATGGTTGTTTATCTATTTTTTTACATTGAAAAAAGATAAACAGAGAAAAGGGAAGGAGAGGAACACTCATAATCCTATCACACTAAAACCACTATAAGCCTTTTGATACATTTCTCTCCCATCCTTTTTATATGTATAGCCTTGCTTTAAAATAATTTTACTCATATATACATATATATGTGTGTGCCAATATATCTATATCTATCTATCTATCTATCTATCTATCTATCAACTTTCCCCAAACATTGTATGCAACCATTTTTTTAAAATTACAATTTATGCTGAGGATAAAAGTAGCATGTATTCCAAATAGAANATCTATCTATCTATCAACTTTCCCCATTGTATGCAACCATTTTTTTAAAATTACAATTTATGCTGAGGATAAAAGTAGCATGTATTCCAAATAGAAAATACAGAAAAGTGTAAATAAAATACATATTATTTAAAGCCTCATCACCCAGATGAGGCCCCTATTATCTTGCTGGTATATTTAATATTAAAATACTTGTGTGTGTGTGCATATGTGTAGTATGTGTGTATATATATGTATATATATATGAGTATATGCGTATATATTATATATAGACATATAGATTTAAGTTTAAAATACTGGGATCACACTGTAGATAGTCTTTATATAGTCTGCTATATTCATTTAATATTACATTGTGAACTTTCCTCCGGGCTGTTAGTTTTTTGAGACATTAACTTTAGTTGACAGATAATACTTTATTATATATGGTGTTAGAGTAACCCTTTTATGTATTAGAAATTAAGAGTGTTTCCAAACTTGTAAGGATGGTGAACATGTTTGAAAATGTCTTTTGTAAATAATGAGACATTATCATTATTTTTTAGAATCAGTTCCCAGAAGTAGAATTATTAAAAATGTTTATAGTAATTTATGTATTACCTAATAACTTTAACAAGAGAAACTCTGTTTTCTCTATATCTTTAAGGGCATAAAATACTATAATTTAGGAAAATGTATGTTAATCTAATTGTTCTAATTTGCATTTCTCTGTTAAGAATTAGATCAACAGTTTTTTTCTTTTAAAAAAAACTAGCCATAGAGATGTTAACGCTGGGGAAGACTAGGTCAGGGTGCATGGGACTTCTCTGCATTTCTTTGCACCTTCTTGTGAATTTGTAAGTATTACAAAGTCCAAAGTTTTAAAAAAACTATCTGTATTTGGGGGTTTTTGGTGAATTGTGTCCCCTGTTTTCATTCATTTGTTGAGGTCTTCAGTTGCTTGTTATTACTTATTACTTACATATTAAAGACATTACCACCTATTTCACATTATCTGTCATTTTCACAGAAAATATTTTTCCTAGTTTATTATCTGCCTTATTTTTTCACACACATCATTTTTTTCCCTAAAAAATCCCGCCAGATCTAGTCAACATTTCTTCTGTAATTTTTCTACTGCTTCCAAATTTAGGAAGTCCTCCCTACTCTAGCCATTTGAGAAACATTTAAATCAATCTATTTCGGTTTGAATTTTTATATTTAACTCTAATTCACTAGCGATTCATTGTAGTGTGCAATGGAAAGACTTAAAACTGTTTTCCAAATTGCTTTTGAGCTGTGCCAACTGATTTTATTGAATAATCCATCTCTTCCCCATTGATTTGTGAGCCTCCTCTATCATATATTTGTTTCTTTTATACGAAATGGTGCTCGTGTCTGAGATAGCTATTTGGTCCATTCTCACACCATCCCCAGCGTACTTTCACTACTGAGCTTCACTCTGTTGTAGTCTCTGGCCTGGCACATTCCTCAATATATAGCCATGTGATGCCACTGAGAAAACACTTCGGACTCACCAGATGTGGACTGAAATCCCAGCTAGGTCTCTTACTAGCTGTGTGCCCTTGGGGAAGCTACTTCACCTCTCTGGTTTCCTGGTCTCTAAAAATGAAACTACCATCACCTACCTCAAAGAACTGTGGTTAGGATTTTGTGAGTTAAGGCATTCAACTGCGTATGGAATATAGCAATCAGATAGGCAATTAAAAGAAGTTCCCTTCTTCTCTTTCAGACGTTGTTTTAAAGTTCTTGCCTAATTAGTCTCTTAAATGGACTGTAGGTTTGGTAGAATGTTATCACCCAAAGTCAGCCTTTCATTGGGAACCTAAAATAATATAAAAACTAATAAGCTGATGATATTAGATGTTCACATTCAGAAACACAAAACAGGAGAACTTAACAGAATGTGGGAGTANTTAAAATACTGGGATCACACTGTAGATAGTCTTTATATAGTCTGCTATATTCATTTAATATTACATTGTGAACTTTCCTCCGGGCTGTTAGTTTTTTGAGACATTAACTTTAGTTGACAGATAATACTTTATTATATATGGTGTTAGAGTAACCCTTTTATGTATTAGAAATTAAGAGTGTTTCCAAACTTGTAAGGATGGTGAACATGTTTGAAAATGTCTTTTGTAAATAATGAGACATTATCATTATTTTTTAGAATCAGTTCCCAGAAGTAGAATTATTAAAAATGTTTATAGTAATTTATGTATTACCTAATAACTTTAACAAGAGAAACTCTGTTTTCTCTATATCTTTAAGGGCATAAAATACTATAATTTAGGAAAATGTATGTTAATCTAATTGTTCTAATTTGCATTTCTCTGTTAAGAATTAGATCAACAGTTTTTTTCTTTTAAAAAAAACTAGCCATAGAGATGTTAACGCTGGGGAAGACTAGGTCAGGGTGCATGGGACTTCTCTGCATTTCTTTGCACCTTCTTGTGAATTTGTAAGTATTACAAAGTCCAAAGTTTTAAAAAAACTATCTGTTTTGGGGGGTTTTTGGTGAATTGTGTCCCCTGTTTTCATTCATTTGTTGAGGTCTTCAGT
Organism: Ailuropoda melanoleuca; assembly: GCF_002007445.2. Classification (NCBI taxonomy): domain Eukaryota; kingdom Metazoa; phylum Chordata; class Mammalia; order Carnivora; family Ursidae; genus Ailuropoda; species Ailuropoda melanoleuca. The sequence continues at coordinate 162,632,742 of NC_048218.1, forward strand.
TGCTTGTTATTACTTATTACTTACATATTAAAGACATTACCACCTATTTCACATTATCTGTCATTTTCACAGAAAATATTTTTCCTAGTTTATTATCTGCCTTATTTTTTCACACACATCATTTTTTTCCCTAAAAAATCCCGCCAGATCTAGTCAACATTTCTTCTGTAATTTTTCTACTGCTTCCAAATTTAGGAAGTCCTCCCTACTCTAGCCATTTGAGAAACATTTAAATCAATCTATTTCGGTTTGAATTTTTATATTTAACTCTAATTCACTAGCGATTCATTGTAGTGTGCAATGGAAAGACTTAAAACTGTTTTCCAAATTGCTTTTGAGCTGTGCCAACTGATTTTATTGAATAATCCATCTCTTCCCCATTGATTTGTGAGCCTCCTCTATCATATATTTGTTTCTTTTATACGAAATGGTGCTCGTGTCTGAGATAGCTATTTGGTCCATTCTCACACCATCCCCAGCGTACTTTCACTACTGAGCTTCACTCTGTTGTAGTCTCTGGCCTGGCACATTCCTCAATATATAGCCATGTGATGCCACTGAGAAAACACTTCGGACTCACCAGATGTGGACTGAAATCCCAGCTAGGTCTCTTACTAGCTGTGTGCCCTTGGGGAAGCTACTTCACCTCTCTGGTTTCCTGGTCTCTAAAAATGAAACTACCATCACCTACCTCAAAGAACTGTGGTTAGGATTTTGTGAGTTAAGGCATTCAACTGCGTATGGAATATAGCAATCAGATAGGCAATTAAAAGAAGTTCCCTTCTTCTCTTTCAGACGTTGTTTTAAAGTTCTTGCCTAATTAGTCTCTTAAATGGACTGTAGGTTTGGTAGAATGTTATCACCCAAAGTCAGCCTTTCATTGGGAACCTAAAATAATATAAAAACTAATAAGCTGATGATATTAGATGTTCACATTCAGAAACACAAAACAGGAGAACTTAACAGAATGTGGGAGTAATTTCTGATAGGAGAGAGGGGATTTTAGAATCTAGGAGCCAGGTTCAATGCCAAAGATATGGGTAATCTGCACAACTCAAAGGTAAGGGACAAAAACAGAAACTCAGAGAACAGAGCACCTTGGGCTGATCCCACTGTGGGGACTGACATTCCCTCAGAGAATGCTTAGGGTGTCTGTGAGACACCTAAGAAAAATAAACGGGAATGGAATTTTTAGGCCTGGGGCGGCCACTTCCACTCACTCTCTGGTTTCCTGAAGACAAGAATGGCTTTTCCCTTTCTGGGAAAGTGAGCCTGAGTCACCCAGTGAAAAGCAGGATAAGACACGGAGAACAGAAAATCACTGAAAGAGGAAACAGCAAGGAGAACACTCCATCATCGAGACTCCAGAAGGTTGTTTTGGAAAGTGTGAATGTGGGGGACACTATTGCTCCTCCTCAAGGACATTTAAGCCTTCAGGTACATTCCTTGTGCGATCAGTTTAACAACATGCATTTTAAAAGACTTGTGATTCTGGTTTCCTTTCCAAAATGCAAATAAGCTCCAAAAAGCTCCAACAGATAAATATAATTAGGTGGTAGCACTATTTAAAAGGTAAGCACTGCCTCGCAACGGCATGAACCCCACGCAACGCCTTGGCGTCTGGCAGCCAACAACACTGAGTGATGGCTGCCTTCCGTAGTGACGTAGTGATGGGCCCTGCTTCTGCAGCTATGCAGAATCAAAAGAGAGCCCCGCTGCTGAGCACACTTCCTTGCCCAGACCTTAAATGAAGGTCACCCCCATAACGTTCAGGTGCTCAACATTATTATTTTTTTTATTTTTACTTTTTTAAAGATTTTATTTATTTGAGAGATAGAGAACGAGAGAGGGAGAGAGAGTTCACGAGAGGGGGGTGGGTCAGAGGGAGAAGCAGACTCCCCACTGAGCAGGGAACCTGATGTGGGACTTGATCATGACCTGAGCCGAAGGCAGTCGCTTAACCTACTGAGCCACCCAGGCGTCCCAGGTGCTCAACTTTGAAGATGACTCAGTTTAGGTCTGGGCTAAAATGATTGAAAAGATCTCTTGGTGGGGAGTGAGTGTGTGGAGGAATGTCACGGTCAACTACTGACACGTCTCAGAAGTAAGAGCAGCCTGGGAGCCTCTGCAGAGAAAGCCTAGGCCCCTCATCAGAGAAGAGGGTCCCCATGGCTGTGGATGCCAAGGCCTCACTCTCGGTGCTGACCAATTTCAGCCTCTAGCCTTCTCATTGCCCAAACCTGTGGCTTCCCACAGAGTGAGTATTGGGGGAGTGGGGGGGTGTTTTCTTTGAGGACAGGAAAAGGAGAAAAAGGGATACAGCTTCGAATTTGAAACTACTTTTAAAAACTTACAAACACACACACACACAGGCCTTGTATGTTACCTTCCTTCTTTTTATTTTAAATGCTCTCAGTCTAATAATTTTGTTAATGAAAAATTTAGCATATCTGAGGCAGGCTTATACATATGATAGCTAAAAACAGTTTTAAGCCTTATTATCCTTTTCTACTTATTTTTTGAGTAATTCACTTGTAGCTTTTCTGCAGTTTCTCATTTTAAACGCATGCAAGGAACATTTTGTATAAACATCCTGAGTTTTGAGAAAAGACATTTTAACATATTATTAGTTGACCAAGACACTTCAGTTGTAATACAATTATTTTTTCCCTCACAGGGTACAGCTGTACTTTTTAAAAGAAAAAAAAAATCACAGGAGAAGAAGTTAACAGCTACAAAGAAAGGGGAGAGGGGATGTCACAAAGGGCGCAAAGGACACTGGCAGAAAATTGGGATACCACAGGGCAGAGAAAATGAGGCCTCTTCAGAAGTAACGGGAGAAGATGTCTCTCTGTATTCCCACTCTAGTAATAACTAGTAAAAAGTTACTTCGGAGGAAATGGGGTAAAGAAATACAAAGGGAAGAAGACTTCTGGGGGCGGCGGGGGGGGCGAGGAGCAGTTTAACAAGGCAGTCAGCACACACTCAGGAAAGCCTTCTGGGCTCCCAGGCCGCTCAGACCCTGCAGCAGTGGCAGGGCGGGGCAGGCAGAGTTGTGAGGCCCGGTCCCCACTCCCGAGGAGGAACAGGGGCAGGGGGACGGGACAGAGGGTGTCAGGTGAGGGGGTGGCGGTCGTGGAAACATTCCCAGACGAGAAGCCTTACCCACCTCTGCCAGACTGTCACCCAACTTGGCAGCAGCCGGGGAATCGAGGAGCAGAGACTCAGCATGGATTCTGCATAAGCGTTCTTTAAGGTCTGTGTTTTGTGCTAGGGCCTGGAACATGTTAAAAATAGCGGGGCTCTGTTAATAAATTGATGTATCAGAAAAGCACAGCAGCAGGCCCAGGGGGATGGAGCCCTGAGTAGGGCCCTTCCTGGACTTTCTTCTTGAATGTTATCCGACAGGATACGGTTCTGAGATGCCAGGGAGATCAAAGACACTGAACTTTGGAAGTGACGTCCCTTCTCTGGTCTCACTTCTGGGGATGGAAGAAGGGGCTGGCAAGGCTTTCCTTTCGGTGGAGAAGGAAATCACCAGCACCTTTGGCTCTTACTGGGGCTAGTGGTTTCAGGGCCCTCCCTCCCCAACTCCCTCCCTACGATCCCATGCTTCTCTCATCTTTAAAGAGGATGTTGCTCTCACCCCTTATGATTGGCCATCTTTTAATGTTATTTAATTTTCATACCAGTTGAACTGGATCTTAGGAAGTATGCTTGGAAGTAGGATTTTCGTGGAAGATTAATTTTATTATTTCTCAATATAGGTGATGAGTGTTTTATTCGTTCCTCACGACGAAGACATTTTATTGAAAACAACAACAACACACTTTCACTTACCTGGATAAAGGCTAAGGACCAGGGCCCTGGGAATGGGGGGAGGGATGTGGACACATGTAAACCCAGCCCTAGGCAGCTCAGATTCTCCATCCCAACCTCCCAAATGGGAAGGAACTGGCTTGAAGGTAGAGGAAGATGTTTCCAAATGATCCATCTTTGGAAAGGGACAAGTGTGCCTGATTGTCCCCCCAGACACTCCCACAGTCAGCTCCCCAGTGCTTGTACACAGATCCNAATTCATCACCCCAACCTAACCCTAAACAAAAAGTTCAGTATTCTCTCAGCTGGTATTTTCACATTACCCTCTCTTTACAGTAGGGATTCGAAAGGACAAGCAAAGACTAGGAGCATAATAAAATAACATAAAAAAATAAAAATAAAAGAAATATATAAATAAATAAAATAAATATAAAGAACATAATAAGTATGTTATTTTAAAAACCATCCGGCTTTTCCACAGATAGAGAGTGAGCAACCAGACAAGGCCAGCTGTTCAAAGTAGAGTCCTAGGACACTGCGCCTGAATGGAACCCAACTGCAATCAAGGGGAAAAAGTAGAGACAGTGAATAACAGAAGGGCTTACTGAAAAACATTGGAGGCTTGACAGTGATTTTTCTGTTGTTAGGAAAACACAACGATTATCTGACATTCCTTATGACTCCTCTCTTTGTGCCCATGCAGGAGAAAGAAGCTAAATGTTTTATATTACCAAATCAAATCAAAGAACTTCCAAATAACGTTGAAAGAGTGGTAAGCAGGATCAGTGCTGGGCAGCAGAGAAGATAAGAGTGAATTTAAAATTGCCTGCTGCTACCCGTCCTTTGCAAAGTCAATCTAAGCTTGAGAAGTCTTTGGTACGGGAACCTCCAAACTGTCAGATTTTGTAATGAGAAACAAATGTCTGTAAGACCCCCACAAACATACAACAAACACTTTACAGAAACAGAAAAATCAAGATAAGTGGAAGGAAACCAAACGTCAAGTATCTAATGCTCAATGAAATACCAGGCACGAAGGTTTGAGGTAGGCTCACTTTGGGTGTTCAGAATTAGCAGATCCGATACAAGGTTAAAATAGAATTTGGATAATTTGTTTGGTTTTCTCATGAATTTTCAACACAACCATGGAATTGGAAAATATAAAAAAATTCCTCAGCTTGGCCAGGTGGTCAGGCGTCTCTGTGACACAGACATGCAACTTACGGATGACAGGGCGTGCTTCAGGCCGATGACCTGGGCGGAGGGGGAAGAGGAGACATCCTGCTCCATCAGCTGCTTCAGCTTCTCTCTCTCCGTCGATATGGTATTAAAAGCTGACCTTAAAGTGAAGTAAACTATAAAGATATAATCATTATAAAAAGGAATAAAGGAAGAGGCATAATTAAACACAAGATACAGAGACATATATTTCTTATAAAGGACCTTAGAAAAGTAACAGCCCCGAATAGTGAACTGAAGGGTACAGCAAATGGACACTCTAAATTGACTGTTAAAAAACACATCTGGAATGTACAACACCAAGAGTGAACCCTAACCTCAAGAGTGAACCCTAACACAAAGAGTGAGCCCTAACACCAAGAGTGAGCCCTAACACCAAGAGTGAACTCTAACTTAAACTATGGACTTTGGATGATAATGATGCTTTGTTGTAAGTTCACTGATTAAAACAAATGGACCACGCTGGTGGGATGCTGACGGTGGGGGAGGTGTGTGTGGGGGAAGGGGGGGCGGTTATATGAACTCTGTACTTTCTGCTCCACTCTATGAACCTAAAACTGCTCTGAAAAATAAAGTCTATTAAAAAATGCAACAGCATACATATTTTTTAATTCCAAACCCCCATTCACTCTACAATTCCAGGAATTTATGACTTATCAAGATATTTTGACACTTTTTGAAAGGCCGCTTCTGGATTCTCAATTATCAACATTTAGTTTTGTTTGTATCCCCAAAGACTGAAACTGTTTGAAAACAAAGCCTATTGGTTGCTGGGGAGTCATGAAACTAGAAACCAAGAAACCAGATAGCACCTTAACCAGGTGACCAAAATTAATCACCAGTGAGGCTCAGATGGACTTCGTGTGCCTCGGGGTGTAATATCCTGGAAAAGATACACCTCCGTTTGTGTTGTACACCAGCCAGGGACAGAGCACTCCACCATGAGGGACATCTTATATTTAAAAATCGACCTGGATCCTTCAAAAGCATCAATTTCATCAAAGAAAAAGAAAGGCTGAGGAACTGCTCCCAATTGCAAGAAACTGAAGAGGCAGGACAGTTAATGTGGTATCGTGGGCTCGATCCTGGACTGAAGGGGAAAAGTGCTATTGGAAGGGCATTACTGGAACTGCTGACAGCACCTGAACATGAGAATAGGAGAGATGGAAGTACTGCTTCAACGTTACGTTTCCTGAATTTCCTATACACTGTGGTTAAGTAACACACTATCCCTATTCTTAGGAAACAGATACCACGGTATAAAGGCATTAAAAAAAAAAAAAGGCACAGTGTATGATTCCTACTCTTGCACGGTTCAGAAAAATGAACACGTATGTGTTTGTGCACATAGAGTGTGTGTGTAGAACGAGGTAAGATGTATGTGGCAAAATATTAAAAATGATGAATTTGGGTAAAGGGTATCTGGGAGTTCTCTGTATTATTCTTGCGACTTCTCTGTAAATTTGAAATTATTTTAGGGTGTTGCCTACTCTCTTGGGAGTCTTCCAGCTGCTTGCTCCAGAATCCCCAGGCTCTAAACTTGGCATTCAGCTACTCGGTTCACTTTAGTGAGCACTCAGCTACGAGACAGCTTAGCACGGCGAGGCACTTAGGTTAGAGAACTACAGTGTTTAAAGCCCGCTAACACATACAGCAAAAAATTCGTCCAACGTTGATCACATTCATACGAATTATCTCCTAGGGAGGGGGAAATGCCATCTAAGTTACTGATCATGGATATCACGTTTGAATATTATCTTTCCAGTCTCCTTTATACATTTTGTTTTAGAAAGGTAGGAAGAAGGAAGAGGCAGAGACAAATGTCTTCGCACATGGCCTGGCATGTTATTGAATTCCACAGGATTGCATTTTTGGAGGCACTGTCATTCAAGAGCAGCCGATTTAGTATCGCAGAAATGAAATATGCATTATTGACTTCCTTCCCCCCTTTCCACAGCCACAAGGACAACTGCACCTCTCCGTAAGTTGTCACTGAACTTGTCTGAGGTTGTGGTGTTCAGTGATGAATTTAGACCATTTTTGTAAAGTTATCGTACAAATAAGCAATTTGTTTACACACACACACACACACACAAAGTTTCCTTAGTTTATTAAGTACAATTCATTTCTTCTCTTCTGTTAACAGAAGACAGGGTAAATAGGTACTAAAGGCATATAGGTACTAAGAATTTTCTAACAATGTCTATGGAACACACTTAGCTCTTTGCTTTAAACAATTCCATCCAGCAAAATAATGGGCAGCACAACAGAGTGACCACCACAGTGGGCTCCGAACCAGCCCTGGATTCTTCCCAGCTCTATCACTCAGCCACTGCAGACCCTGGACAAACATGTGCTGTACCTGAACTCCCCTTTCCTCATTTGTAAATGGGGGTCATGAAAGCGTTTACTTTGTAAGATGGTTATGGGGATTAAAGACGATACTGCGGGGATAGCACTTAACCACACGGACAGCATGTGGTAAATAATAAGTGTTGTTGCCATAATAATAGTGATGGTGATAAAAGCAACACACGAGGGTGAAAGTGGTGGCGACCTGAATACAGGTTTTAGGGGAGTACTTTGGTCTCTTGCCAGAACAATTGTAACTGCGTGCAGGGTCCAGGGTCTGTGAATGAGGGACTGACCGGAATCTGGTCAACAGTGGAAGAGCAGCCCCAGCTGGGGAGCACCGAGCCCCACAATGAACATTTTATGTCCCATTAGATACGCACCCCCCCGCCCCGCACACACACTCCATAGGATACCCACGCCTGTGTGAGTGGGTCCCGGGAGAGTACCTCTTCACTGCCATGGGTTTGGGGTTTTTTTGTGTTTTGGTATAAGTTTCCTTAATTTGCTATTACAATTTCTCTTTTTTAAACTGAGGTATAATTGACATTTAAGCTTATATGCGTTTTGGTGTCTACCATGATTTGATATCTGTATCCGTTGCAAAATGATCACCACAATAAGTCTAGTGAACACCTGTCACTTTACACTGTTACAAAAGAAAAAAAGTTTTTTTCACTGTCATGTTTATTGCTTTAGATTAAGTAAATGTGGCTCTCAACTAGTTGCCACTTTACCAGATCAATTCCTCTGGCTTTCAGACGGCCTGCAGGAAAGCAAGGCCCTCAACCTGATGAGAAGATTTCATTTAAAATCGGCAGAATATAAACCCCTTGGTGCAAAATGGAGAACTGACAAGACTGCGGTGGGCATCAAATCAGCAGAAAGAAACTCATATGGTCCCTATAGTTAATTTTCATGTGTAAACTGCCTCCTAAAGCACCTGACAAGGGAGCTTGGGTGACCTGATCGCCACGCACTGAATTTCTTAAATGACTGGTGAGGCCCACTCAGAGGACATTAAAATAGTCATTCACGCCGGCCTAATGATCCAGCACACGCAGAGCCATTGTTAGAGGCTGCTCGTGGGAGACTACATTTATATTAACCGTTAAAGACACAGGATCCCAGAGGTAGGAATATATTCTGTGACAGAATGTTTTCTTACTCATTTCTAACATGAAGCTAGAGAAAAACAAAAAAAACTTACAAAAACAGAAAGATCCAAATGAATGCACCACATCCATGGATATCTGACAAAAAATAAAGCCACACAGAAATTCTTCAATGTTCAGAGCTACGAAGAACCCCAAAGACCAACTCCTCTCTGCCTCCAAACTTCCTTGCTGGTGGTTTTTGGACCCTGTTTCTCAGAGCATTTGCCCTGTCCTGACGCAGTCCGCTCTGTCCCTAGACTCTGCTGCGGGGAAGGAAATCCTCCTGTTCCCAAGTCGAAATCTCCCTCAGTGTCTCCTCCCTGGCAAACAGAACTACCTCTTTGTTCATGCGGTGTTCAAGTATCGAAAGACAATCATGGCACCTCTGTTCGCTCGTCTTTCCCAGACTGTCCTGAGCCATTTCTCAGGCTCTCTCACTGCACTAAGAGAGTGGGACGCAGCTGAGTTCTGACAGAATGGAACGCCATACACCTCACACAACTGACTCTTGGACCGCTACCTTTCCTGTTTCCACAGGCTTCCATGGTATTCTTTATGTTAGATGGTAAGAGTATAGTTAGCACGTTTGCATGGTGAAGGGCGGAACTGAAGAACACCCGTGCTCTTAATCTACCCGAGCTCTACGGTCTAATGTGCTCCTTCTCTAGCAGTTTCTCGGCATCACAAAAGAATAAGGTCTGGGGAAGACAGTTATGAATACCACTCTACGGAGGCAGTCTGGTACAAGGGAAGACATTTTGTAATAAGGCAAATGTGAACCAAAATCCTACTTCTGCCACTTGGTTGCCATTTAGATTTTGAACAAATCCTTGGTTTCCACATCTGTATATGTGGAGAATGCCCATATCTCATGAATGTTCTAAGGAAACCGTGAGAAAACATACTATCATGTAGCACACAACCCACAGTAGGACTCATTATTTTTTCCCCTCTTTTTTTTTTTTTTTAAAGATTTTATTTATTTATTTGACAGAGATAGACACAGCCAGCGAGAGAGGGAACACAAGCAGGAGGAGTGGGAGAGGAAGAAGCAGGCTCACAGTGGAGGAGCCTGATGTGGGGCTCGATCCCATAACGCCGGGTTCACGCCCTGAGCCGAAGGCAGACGCTCAACCGCTGTGCCACCCAGGCGCCCCTTCCCCTCTTTTTAATGAAAAGTCCATTTTGGTGAATTTTCTTTAAAATGGTAACATACCTAAAATATCTGGGATGGCTTGATCTTCTGTAATCTGCTTCCTCTAATTTTCAAACCTCACGAGATATCCATGGTTTTAAAATATTTTCTGATATTCTATCCAAATGGTTCTTTCATTTAGATATATTAGGTAATTTGATTAAATGATCCTACTTATTTCTGGATAATTTACATAAATACAATTGCTCGGCATATTTTTATGCTGAATTCTAAATTATGCTTGATAAATGATCTGGCTTTTCTTTAAATTCTGTGTATCTTCTAGCTTTTAATCTATGAAAATGATGGCATGGTGACATGCTTGGCTTTTTATCCGATGCTTCCAGAAACACAAAACAGTTCAGAAAATGATCCTTCAACAATTAAAACTCAACACAGGAGAACGAATCAGAAACAAGAGAAAACTAAATAATGGAATACAGTTTAATTTTATTCTACTTTTAACCTTTTCATTTGTAAATGAGGATTTCCCTCTCTGAAAATACCTTCAGGAAAGTATCATTCATTAAACCTAACCTTGTTTCTTTCCAAAGTAGAACATAAATGCCCCACTTCCATAGGACCCTGGTCCTATCCTAGTCCTTGCTTTCCTATCCTACAATGGTTTGCCATATTCAGTCATTTCTATTTCAGCTAAGAATAGAACACTGTCTCATAAAACCTTCTTGTAACAATAAACAACTGCATGAATTCTTTCTATTCGGAACAAAATAACCAATCATAGAAAATAGTTACGGAATTTGAGACCCAAAAGTCAGGAGAACTACTTCAGGACATTAACAGATGAGGCAACCAAGGCCCAGAGAAGTTAACTGATGAGATCAAAATTCCACAGCTAGGGGCGCCTGGGTGGCACAGCAGTTAAGTGTCTGCCTTCGGCTCAGGGCGTGATCCCGGCATTATGGAATCAAGCCCCACATCAGGCTCCTCCGCTATGAGCCTGATTCTTTCTCCCCCACTCCCCCTGCTCATGTTCCCTCTCTCACTGGCTGTCTCTATCTCTGTCGAATAAATTAAAAAAATCTTAACAACAAAAAAAATTCCACAGGTAGTCTTAACAGAGTGGCCTAGAATGAATGCCTGTCTCCTGACTCAGATGGTACAGAGGGTTAGCTCCATAAAGGCTTATTATTTACCATGTTTCCTGCGTTATGTTTCACAAGAACTTTAGTTCCTGGGTATCAACAGTTACTGGGGAAGTGAGGGAAATTTTTCCAAATACACTGAAAGTCACTGACTTAAACAAAGCTAACAGACTTCTCTGCTGCAGGACTTCTCAGGGCCTTTAATATTTACTATTGTTGTGTAAATTCAAAGGGGACCATAGTCAGCAGTGTTTTGCAAGCATTTTTAACCATGGGGTTCTTTTGTTTTTAAAAGCATTTTATGGGCAAGGTGTTCCATGAAATCTATTTGGAGAAATGTGAAAGTTAATATATGCACTGTAAATTCCTTAATGACTTTTAAGTTTTAGTACATTTTGTTCTCTGCTTACCTGTATGTGTGTCAACATATGTGCAAAGCCAGACACATGAACCAATGAAAATTATTTCAATGATATGCCATAAAAATCAAATTCCGTTTACGATATATAAGAAGGGCTTTTTCACCTATGATGGGTATATATTGGCTGTCTACCCCTTGATCACAAAACAGAACTCCAATACATTTAACAAATGGAAGAAAAAGCAGGGAACATAAACTATGCTACAACATCAGTGGAATTCCCACATTTAGTTCCCCTCTCTGGAATCACAGTCGAATAGATTAGTCATACAGTCAAGAAAGTACCATAAAAACTGTCCGTGACCATGTCAGGCTCACACAGGAAGAAAAGTCAACATGCTCTGAGTTTGAATGTATGGAGGTGAGAAAGCACGCAAGCTCACAGGACTGAGGACAAACCTGAGAGGCGTCTCCATTCCATGCGGCCTCTGAGTCACAGCCTGTGTACAAGGGACTCCCAGAGGTCCAGCAGTCATGCCAGTGGACTTGCAAACCACAGCAGCAAAATGCGGCTTGTTAGGCTCTGTGGGGAATTCGAGTCTGTAAACCCACGGGGCAAATGCTGTCGTTGTGGAGGAGTAAGTGCACCTGGACCTTTCTCGGAGCACATATCTTGGCCTGGTCCGGGCATGTGGCAGCTCTGCAGCCAGCTGTTTTTAACAAAGCCTGAAAGGCCAAACAGCTGGCCGCAGCCCATTATAGACGGTCCACGAGGCTGGGCCCTCCGCGGGAGGACGGGGTCAGCGGACCGACTCCACATGGCCACGGTCTCCTTCTGCAGAGGGAGCAGCTTCTTCCAGGATAAAACTCAGGATATCCCTGCTGCGGGCATGCATTATCTTCTCATTTGTAAAAAAGACAGTTCATGGTTTTTGGTTTTTTTAAAGATCTATTCATTTATTTGAGCGAGAGAGAACATGAGCAGGAGGGGCAGAGGGAGAGAGAATCTCAAGCAGACCCCCCCGCTGACTGCAAGCCCAATGCAGCCTCAGCACCTGAGCCAAAACCAAGAGTCAGATGCTTAACCGACTGTACCACCCAGCTGCCCTGACAGTTTCTGCTATTAAAAAGCGATGCTCTTTTTCAGGAATTTCCTCCCCTAAAGCCTAAAATGCGACACCCTAATTACAACCGATCCTTTACTACTAGAGAACACACAAGGGCCTGCGTGAAGTGCTTTGAAGGCCCGCGGCAGGTGATTCTTCCCCTTTTACCGACTGATCGTACAACAGCATTGCAAATACTGACCAAGTTCTGACAGCAACGAGGACGCGCATTTGATTGAGGTGGGGATTTGTAAAGAACATGAAATGGTTTCTCATAACCAACATGTTTTATGTTTGTGGGGTAAGGGAAAAGGGAGCTAAAGGAATCAACAATGTCATGGGAGAAAAACATGGGGCGAGGAGAATAAAGCCGCAGAGCCACGACCTTCCTTCCTCTCACTTCAGGCACTGCCCTCCCATTTAAAAAAAAAGATTTTTAAGGCGGGGAGGGGCAGAGGTAGAGGGAAAGTTCTAAGCAGGCTCCACGCCCAACTTGGGGGTCAATCTCATGACCCTGAAATCATGACCTGAGCCGAAATCAAGAGTCTGCCACATAACCAACTAAGCCACCCAGGCGCCCCACTGCCCTCCCATTTAAACCTTTTAAACCCATTTGCCCCTTTAAAAAATAATATATGACATTTTTTAAAAAGATAAACAGTAAGAAGATAATAAGCACTTACAACTCCAGCCTCCATCACTAAAATGCTGGTATAGATCCTTCCAGACTTTTTAGTACACCTATATATGCCAGGTTTATATAATTTATTTTTTCTGAACAGACAGGATCATACCTAGACATTGTTTTGAGACCTGTATTTTTACTCAATGGTATGTTGTGAACATCTTTCTGCGTCTACAGAAGTAGCCCTGGCCCACCCCCTCCATAGGGGCGGTGAGACACGAGGATCTGGGCCAGGCAGGGTAGGATTCAAGATCCAGGTGAACCACTTTCTACCACTTTCTTACTTGGGAAGCTCTTAAGCTTCTTCAAGCCTCAGCCTTCTTATCTGTGCAATGAAGATTACAATACTATCTGCTCCACACGTTGTTGCTAGAATGAAATGAAACAGTCCATATACAGTGCATAATGAATCCTTGACCTCATAGCTATGTGCTCTGTATCAGGAAGCTATTTTTATTATTGTGGCTGTTGACTATTCTATCATATAATTATATTGCATTAAAAAATCCAATTTCCCTATTGGTGGGCATTTAGGTTATTTTTATTTAAAAAAAAAAGTTTCTATTTTGAAATCATTATAGATTCACAGGAAGTTGCAACAACAGTACAGAGAAGTCCCAGGTACCCTGTAGCCGGTTTCCCACAGCGGTAACATCTTACAGAACTGTGCTATGTTAGCAAAACCAGGAAACCGACACTGGCCTAGTCTACGGCTCTTCTGCAAATATCACCCGTTTCACGTGCTCTCATTTGTGTCTGTGTGTAAATATAGGTCAATGCAATTTTATCACACGTGTAGATTCATGGAACCACAACCATAATCAGGATGCAGAACTTTCCACTACCATCAAGACCCCTCTTGCTCCCTCTTCATGATCACACCCATATTTTCCCCTTTCCCTAAGCTCTGGCAACCACTAATCTCTCTCTAATTTTGTCACTTCAAAAGTATTAATGCATGGAATCATACACTATGCAGCCTTTTGAAACTGGCTATTTTTACTCATCATAATGTCCTTGAGATCCACACAAGTAGCTATGCGTATCAGTATTTGTTCCTTTTTAGTGTAAGCTGTATTCCATTATAGGGACGTCCCATAGTTTGTTTAATCATGCACCTGTTGCAAGACATTTGGGTTGTTCCAGTGTCTGGCTCATAGAAATAAAGCTGCTCTGAACATGTACATACAGGTTTTTGTGTAGACTTCAGTCTACATTTCTCTGGGATAAATGGCCAGGAATGTGAATGTTGAGGTATATGGTAAGTGATGTTCAGCTTTATATAAAGCTGCCAACCCACTGTCCAGAGCGGCTATACCATTTTGCATTGCCACCAGAGACCCAGTTTCTCCATGTCCTCACCAGCATTTGGCACTGTATCTTTTTAGAGCCATAACGGGGTACAGTAATACCTCACCCTGGCTTTAACTTGCCGTTCCCTAATAGCTAACGATGTTGAACATCTAGGTCCAAGTTTTGATACAATTAATAATGCTACAAGAGACAATCTTTATTTGGATAAATTTTAAATTTATTTCTATGAATGAATTCTTCAAAGTGGAATTGCCAGATAGGCAGATTTTTTTTTTTTAACTCGAAACATAATGTCAAATTGCTCTCCAGAAAAGCACCAATTTATACCGCCACCAGCAGCATGGGAGTTAAAGAAACCTAATGTTCTCACCATCTTCCCTAAAGGCTTAAAAAAGAAACTTCTTGTTAATACACTTCCTACAACCAGGGAAATAAAATAAAAATTAGATTGCCCCAAATCCTAATAGAGCAGAAAATGAACAAACTAAGATCCCCTCTCCAAGGACATCCCATACCCAGATATGCATATGACATTTTCATCAAACACATCAGGAAGAAAGAAAACTCATTTACCTTTATGGGCAATATGACACAGGTCTTCTTGCATTTTAGAAAACTCTGACGAGGTTTCAGAGCCATCAGAGTAATTTTTCTCTTCTCCAAAATCTAATGTTGACAAATTAGGATTGGAGGAATGCAGTCTTATGGGGCCAGAGAAAGGTTTAGGGACCTGAAGTGACACCAAAGGAAGACATTTCTTTTCAGATGCAAATTGCTTAGAATATTTACTTGTTACTAAGATTAGAGAGCTGTGAAAGAACATTTTATAGGTAAATCTTTCTACTGAGTGATAATTTAAAAGAAAATAAATGAAAACTCAGGAAAGCCCTTTCTCCAGCAACTTGCTCTGGCTTCTTGCAAAATAAAAATGGGTGAGAAATCACATATTCTTTTACAAATGATAGAAGCATTAAAGTTCTAGGCTGGAAAGGACAGCTAAAGCTTCCAGGCTCTTTCTCATTTCTACTCAATTCCTTCCTCCCAGCAATAATCATCCAGCATCTAGGTTGTTAACAGTGGATGGGTTTTAAAATGTTTCCTTAATTTGCATCTGGTGCTTCTACAAAACTAACTTCTCACAGGTTTGCACACAAATCACTCTTTACTTTGAAAGTACTTACGGTCAACCCATAAAGTGCTCTGAACCAAAGAGTATACAAGAGTATAGCCGATGACTTATCCATTAAGATTCTGATTTCTTTGACCCTAACAAGGTCTCAATTTACTGTACAATGGCCGAGCTGCAAATCTTGGCCTCTGGCTTAGCTGCGCCCTGGAAGTCGGCGGCTAGTGTGTAACACAGTGAAACTCTGATGGGGGTTTGGGAAGTTGGAGAGAAGATTCAAAAGACAGTCTGCACAATGTCCCATTTCCAGAGAGTCCAGTGGGCTCAGTGGGTTGACGAATCCATGGACAGGCAGCAGCAGAAGTGGACAGAGCACACACGCAAGCAGGGAAGAGGGCAGGCGGGCTCAGCATTAAAGAAAAGGAAACCAAAGTCTGAGAAATGGCTGCACTCCCTCCATCATCAGGCCATTTTCCCCTTACCCAATTCCATTACATGCCTATTGTAGTCTCCAGAAAATCGCAGTGATTGAATTTCTCTCTGCACAGGCTATTCGCGAGAACAACTGCAGAAAATCCTGCTGGAGTCCCAGCAGCCCCCAGCACGCAGCACGGAGAGCAGGGGAAGCAACGGTTACCTGCAGCGTTCCTTTAGCATCTTTGCCAATAGCTCTGGACCGCCACCTCCTGTGGGATCTTTTTTCCTTTTTGGGACTTTCAAAAGCTCCACCCTTTGTTTCAAAACAGGAAAGAGAGCACAGAAAGTAAGGCCTACCAGACCAATTAGGGAAAACTGCACAGCAAAGTGACCACCTCCATCCCCTTGAATGTGGCTGAAGCAACCGAGACCGGACAACGTCCCACTGTTAGTGCGAGGCTGGGGTGGAGAGAGGGACGCAGGAAAACACCGGGGTGCGAATAGCAGAGGGATCTGGCTGACCTGGATGGCGTTGATCGCAGGTGCCGAGTACGTCCGATGCAGGACATCCATACTCTGTAGGAGCTGGCTCATTTCTACCAGGTAGGCATGACAGTGTGCCAGGTCTGTGGGAGAAAAGCAAAAGGAAGATTCATGAGCCCTCATCTCGGCATCCGGGTTGCCCTATGTTAGTGTCAGCTACTTTTTAAATTTACTCAGGCTACTCAGTTTACATCTGGACGGACAGGAAATTTATTTCCTGTTTTACAGAAGAGGCAGCACACTGTCATGGGTAAGGGTATGGATTTGGAGAACAAGACTGCCTCGGTGTGAACACCTCCTGAACTCTGAATCTTGGGTGAATTGCATAACTTCTCTGTGCCTCAGTTTCCTCACCTGGGAAAGGGAGAGAATTATACACCTGCCTTCATAGGATAGTTGTGAGTTAACATAGGCAGCATGTTGCTACTCTGTCAGAAGTAAGTCAGCGATCATCATTATCATCATTATTTCTAATATTGCAATAACAGGCTGTCGTTCTCTGCTTACAGGGGCTCCAGACAAGTAAATGAATGAAACAAACATGAGGGTTGTACTGGTCCCTAAGGATATCTTTCGATCAGGGACCCACACGAGGTCGTGATGATTGTCTGCACATCGACCCGAGAGGACCTAAGAGTTCTCACACCAGGTCTGTGGTCGCTAATTCAATAGATAGTCTTTAATTTGCTGTTCACTGGATGATGGTGGCTGTTTCCACTGAGAAATCAAGACCCAAATGGCTCTCAAACTTTTGGCATCATCAGAATTAACTGGAGAACTTGTTAAACCACAGATCATTGAGATCCACCCACAGTTTCTGATTTGGTCTACCCAAGAATTTGCGTTTCGAATAAGTTTGCAGGCCAGGCCAATGCTGCTGGTGCAGAGACGGCACTTCAAGGACTAGCTGTGCCAAGATGTCACTCAGTGAAGCTCCTGCTGGACATTTCCTGGGAGGGCAAATAATATATGGTCCCCAGTGTGATAGTATCTGCATTCAACAGGATAAAATGCACTTTTCAAGACCACCACCTGGCATCCTTCTCTCATCGTGGTTCTCAACTGTGGCTCTGCTTTAAAATCAACTGGGGAAGGGCGCCTGGGTGGCACAGCGGTTAAGCGTCTGCCTTCGGCTCAGGGCGTGATCCCGGCGTTATGGGATCGAGCCCCACATGGGGCTCCTCTGCTATGAGCCTGCTTCTTCCTCTCCCACTCCCCCTGCTTGTGTTCCCTCTCTCGCTGGCTGTCTCTATCTCTATCAAATAAATAAATAAAATCTTTAAAAAATAATAATAATAAAATAAAATCAACTGGGCAAATTCTTTAAATTCCCTATGTCCAAGTCCCATCTTGAGAAAGTTAAATCAGAACATCTCCACTCCCACTGGTGACTTGTTTTGTTTTTTAGTTCCCTGGGTAGCTCTTAGCTACTTAGGGTTGAGAACACTGAGCTTCCTTATGGGAGGGTTCTCAATCCTGACTCCTTATCAGAGTCATTGGGGAAACTATAGAAAATTAGTGATGCCAGGGCCCAAGTGCAGACCCATTTAAAGAAATTTTTGTGGAGAGTGGGTATTCTTGCCTTTTAAAGTTCTTTTGGTGATTCTAGTGTGCAGCTAGGGTAGAGAACTCCTATTTCATGGGGATCTCCATTTGGTTCACCCACTCACTGTGGGCAATGACTCCCAATTTTGGATGTATGCCAGAGTCAATTCTGGCACTTAAAAAAATCCAGAGAGCTGTGCAGAGCCTACCCATGGCGACTGCGATTTAGTAGGTCCTCATAGAAATCAGACCTGGGTACTTAAAGACTAAGTACGTAAAGGGCACATAAAGAATATGAAAGGAAATCTGTCTGCATGCACAGCCAGGTGAAGACATGAAGCTCTGTGAGGAGAATGTCTTTTGTTCATCACCAGTGCAAACTCAGCAAGCAAACTCTGAGAAGAAATGTAGACCAGTGACGGGGAAACTCTCAACGAGTGCCATCTAAGAGCCATGACAGAAAGAGGCCGAGGTTTCAAATCACTTTACCTTTTGAGCATTTTTCCATGTCCTCCGAAGATTGTAACCATAATGGAACTCGCGTCTCACCACCACAAGAAAATGATAAATTGCTTCCCGTTTGAATCGAGTTCTGCTTTGATATACTGCTACGCTGTTCCACAGATGATAAAAGCACATTATAAATGAAAACAGAGCCCAGGGCGGACACGTTAGGGTAAAGGACAATAAAGTGAGCCAGTCGCTAATGGAAGCCATCTGCCTGTAATGGGAAGAAGCTTCTAGAAAGCACTCCACTAGCGACCCTAAGCTCTGGCTGTCACCTCAGCCTGGCCATACCGTGCTCTCATGCCTGGGGCTGCTGTCCTGAATTTCTTCTTCGGTCACATGGTAATCATTAATCATAACCAAAATTATGACATAAATGTTGGGAAATTTCGCAATCCTATATGGCTATAAACGTGCACACTGCATTTTACAACCAGATAAGAAAACCAAAGTCAAAATGGTCAAGGGAGGATTGGAGCATTGAGGGCCATTAATTCCTCCTTATGTGCTGTTCTTCAGTTACTGTCCCAGTGATAACAGTGGCACCTCTGGCCCTGGTTCTGACCAGCTGGGTAAACAGATTTCTCCCCACAAGCCCTTCCTCCTTCAGACAGACCCCCCCCCAGTGGGGACTGCTCCCCACAAAGCCACCCCATCTTTTAGATTCATTACTGGCACACTCTTACCTTCCTATTTGAAATGGAGTCCAAGACTCCGGACGCGGAGTCTGTGACAGTGGATCCTGGGAAATAGTGATTAACCTCATGTGGAAACATGGAGATTTCATTCTGACGATACATTCTGTGGTGGCGGAGTTTGGATACCCATTCATCAAAGATTTCTTCTGACTTGACCTAAATTATATTAAAAAGAGGGAAACAAGAGCGTCACTCATGGAAAAGAGCAATTCTTCATCAAATCAAGACACTCTCTCTTTACAAGGTGGCACATGTAGAAAGGTAGAAATATGAGTTTATTGACATAAATTTATGTGGTCTACGGGAACAAGTTTGAGGAGGAAATGGAGGATAAAAATGGTCTTCATAAACTTCATTTAGGCTGTCAATGAAAGGGTCCAATTGTCATGCTATTATTAAGAAAGCAAAATATTACCACTTATATTAAAAAATAAACTAGAATTCATATTTATCTATCTCAAAACATTCCCAAATTCACTTGTCCCCACTTCTCCTATTCTTACTGAAAATATTAGCACCATGTTTCTTTTTAAACTCTTTTATAATTCAGGCTTTTCAGATCAATCTTCTCTGAACTAGAACGAATTCGTAAATTCTTCCCAAAATATTTAACCTTGTTAATCTTCTCTGACAACGAACACATTGCTGAGGAATGTGAAGGTTATTTTAAAACACATTTCTCCTGCACTTGGAAATAGGAAAAAAATGTGAAAAACTATTATTGGAGATTTCCAAGATTACTCAATCACACCTACACAAAGCGTTAGCCACTCTCTCCATAAATGAGTACCTATCAGTGTTTTCTTTCCATGAAGAAAAATGTTTATAAGTAGCAACTTTTATTATAAAGTATTTCAAATGTTCATGAAAGTACTAAAAAGAATATAACAAGCACCTATGCACTAAATCTTAACAGTCCATGTTTTGTGTGTACGACGGTGTATTAATATTTTCAAAGTGAAAAACGATACCTCTTATTTTATTTTTTTTAAAGATTTTTATTTATTTATTCGACAGAGATAGAGACAGCCAGTGAGAGAGGGAACACAAGCAGGGGGAGTGGGAGAGGAAGAAGCAGGCTCCTAGCAGAGGAGCCTTATGTGGGGCTCGATCCCATAACGCCGGGATCACGCCCTGAGCCAAAGGCAGACGCTTAACCACTGTGCCACCCAGGCACCCCAGATACCTCTATTTTAGAACAGAGACACATGAAGTGGCAACTTAAAATCACCCAACAGGATGCATGGTAGGCTACCTTCCAAGAAGAAAACTCCAGGTCAGTCTGTGAAAATCTTTCCTACCACCACTGCCAAGAGCAAGGATGTCTGTAGCCATCACTCACTCATTCAGGTTTGTTGTGTTGCTTAAACCCCTCCAGGTGCTACTGAATATATCATTTACAGGAAAAAGCAATACAAACTGGCTTACATCTCTTTGTCTCCCCCTAAATTATGTCCTCGAAATGTATTTCGCTTCCCAGATGCGCTTACGGCAGGGACTTCACGGGCATCTTACATCACCCTTTGCACCGATCTGCTTGCTCTCAGAGGCCCTTAAACATCAGAGCCCAAAACATTCATCTGGACTCATGTTTTTATGGGTTAAATGAGGTAAAAGAATAAAAGCATTTCACTACATAACTGTCCAGCATTCTCTTCCAGCCCCACAAGCAAATATAGGAGCGTGGGTGCACAGCCACTTAATCCCTCGGCCGCCCGGATTCCTCATCTATAAAATAAGACAACGGGACTGGATGGCTGCCATTTAAAAACTAAGTCAACACACAGAAATATTAAACGGTATTTATCATGATATTAGTACACAATGTTATCTTAAGGCACTCCGGTTCTTCAAAAATTAGGAATTAATCATTGCTTTTATCCTATTAACTAGAATAGTGGGTGAACAAGATCCCAGTATTTCCTGACCATGGCAAAACAGAACTAACTGGGGCACCTGGGTGGCTCAGTCGGCGAAGCGTCTGCCTTCGGCTCAGGTCATGATCCCAGGGTCCTGGGATCCAGCCCCACATCAGGCTCCCTGCTTAGCAGGAAGCCTGCTTCTCCCTCTCCCTCCGCCTTCCACTTCCCCTGCTTTTACTCTCTCTGTGTAATATATATAAATAAAATCTGGAAAAAAAAAACAACAACCAGAAGTAAGAGTCACTGGAAGTACATGGAGACACAACTGAAACTATTCTAGAGGAGACTGACCTTTGAAACAAGAGGTGGGTGGGCTATTCTTTCCTAATTTTGTTTGGTTTTTTGTTATTCTCAACCAAGGAACAGTTGGCAATGAGAGACATTTTTTGGCTGTAATAACTGAAGGGGGCTTGTTACCAATATCTAGTGGGCGGAGGCCAGGGATGCCCCTTAACCCCCTATAATGCACAGGACGGACCACAGCACAGAATTCTCCAGGCCACTACGTCAACAGCGTCGAGGGTGAGAAACCCTGCTTCGCTCGGGGCTTGGGCTGGGAAACAGGACGGACTGACCATCTTGTGCAGTCCCTCAAGCACATGTATGTGCTCTGCATATATCTGTGGAAGCGCCACGTAGATGCTAGGAGGAGAGCGCGGGGCATCTTACGACACGGAGCTCATCATCTCATGCTCTCGTTTTCCCAACCCCCAGCCCCCGTTCTCAATATTCCAAGTAATTTGCCTAAGTAAGAAAAGAGTCTTAACATCCTCTCAATTAATTCTTCACATTCGAGTACCACCTAATAATTACACACAGAGACTAAACTCACTGAGCTTACAGCAGGCTGGGCATCATGCCAGGTTTTCTCCAGGGAGCCGTACAACATGGGCACTGTGAGAATTCCCATTCGGTGGAAGGGTGGTGAGAAAACGGGGACTTTCAGGGACTAAAAAATTTGCCAAAGGCCAACAGCTAGTAAGTAGCCAGGTCAAGATTTGAACCAGATCTGGGCCTCCAACGTTCTTATATGATGTTTTTAACCATCGATACCACCTGCGGGGGAGAGGGCAGAGGGAGTAGAAAGCCGCTTTCAGAGATATTCTTTGGAGGCCCATCCTTCAGGAGAAAAGTTCCTGACATTCACTGTAGTATGAGAATTTTAATGGAATCCCTATAAAATTAGCTGAAGTGATAAGACTAAATATTAAATATTGTATTCCAGGGAACCTATTTTAACCTATGGTAAATGGTTCTTCACTAAAGGTGGTACAGTCTGGGGGAAGGAGGGGTTATCTGGAAACATGAAGATTTTTTTTATTATTGATCGTCGTCACAATCATGATATATGTGTGGGGGGTGGTCCTTAGGGGGTGGGCGACAGTCCATCCAAATATCAGCAGCATCTGTCAGAACTACTTGCATCATGAAGATCTTCTACACGTTGGTTGGATCCTATGAAATAATCAAAGGGCATCACCAATCCCTCTGCCACACAAAGAAACCGTGCGACAGGAGATCGCGCCTGGGAAGCAGGCTCACCTTCAGATGGTAGATGTGCTCCTCGGTATCCAGATCTATGCATTTTGATGACTTCTTTACGGACATCACCGACAGCCCAACGTCAATGCAGCCATGCAGCTTCTCTCTGTCGATCTGCAGGAACGTGAGAAGAGGGCCACTTGAGGTTCATGGGGTTAGAAACAGTAGTAACATCCCTGACACTCCTCTCCTGTAGCCTCCCCTTCAACATCCACTAATACAAACATCATAACGACAAGTATCAAGCACTGACTGTGAACTGGTACTGAATTAAGTGTTGTCCATGCATTATCTGTTCTAGTCTACGAGGGATTAAGTAACAAGTGGTTTGTACAGCCAAGGAGTGAGGAAGCAAAAGATTAAGCCCCGTGGACTGACTCCCGCAGCAATGAATTCACCTGTTAACTGCACTCCCTTCCACAGGATTAGTTTCCAGTATCTAAATTCATTTGGAAGTGACTTAAAAAGAGGAGTAAGGGCAGAAAGCTAAGACAAGCCACCGCGGGTGAGGCATTATGCCAAGTTTTCTGTGTGCAACCTGACGAGATGAGCGCTCTAGGAGTCAAAGGAAGCAAGAACGGAAGAGGAAAGTGCTGCGTGAGAAGAGGACCCATACAAGGGGCAGGAGGAACAGTCATTCCACCCCTTGTGGGCTGTCTCCCTAGTGTTAATGCAACAGGCAACTTCCTATCACCTTCATCGAGGGCCTTCTCCACCAAACCCCTCAGTCACTGTAACTGTGAGAGTGATACCTGTCCTACCTTTTACTCCTGTTATCTTGCTGGGAAAATGTCTTTTCCCATCCAGAGGATGCTTCAGCCCAACCCTAAGACCTGAACAGACCCCTGGATACCCAGTAGGGTGTTGAGAGGAGCCCTCCACCTTCACTTGGTGGGCGAACTGAGCCCACCCAGAACCCAGGGCTGGGACAGTGCGAAGTAGGCACCTGTGGTCCATGTGAAGGAACTATTACCCCCTATGGTTTCCAGTTCAGAGAAATGCAATCCCCAAATGTGTACAATCTCACCCATGAGCTGATAACAATTAGCCCTTCAGGATTCTCTAGTAACATATTTAAGAAGAAGACTTACATCAGTTTGGCTTTTGGCATATTTCAAGATTCCTTTGTCCAGATAGAAAAACCTCTGTAGGGAAGAAAGTATAATTCACTAAGACGTCCCATTTAACCATCCACCCTTCCCTTGGTCTCAATTTTCAACTTCAAATTAAATCTATGTGCCTATGACCCACGTTACTGAGTGGGGCCACATGGGTGCAAATGAACGTGAGGCCAAGGCCAGCGTCTTACCTTGTGCCAGCCTTTCAAGGGCCATTTCCTCTTTTTCAGCAAAAATCCTTTCTGAATGGGCGGCTCCTGGGTGTAACTCATCTCTCCTCTCAGCCCTTCCACCACTTCCCAGCTGTCCTGTTCCAATAAAATAGTTCGTGCTAAATGGCTACCTTCAAAAATAATAACAACATTCAGAAGCACTTCATCCTGTTGGTAAATCCATCCAAGATGGTGAGCTTGGCCGGGTTTGTTGGGGAGAAGAAGTTAAAATTTAATTTTCATACAGGTCTTGGACTTCATGGACTTAATGCTGTAATGTAATGGCATCAAATTTGATTTTTTTTTTTCCAAAAGCCCTCTCCTAGAAGGGAATGTTTTTCTCGCTTTAGTGCTTAAACACGGTAATGGTAAAGCTTTCATTGTCAGTTCTATTTTTGTTCCCTTTGACATCATCACACAGTTACTGTTTGCTCACTGCAAGACTTCAGTCCGAATTTTAAACAAAAGCTACAGCCATCAGGTGGGAATATGGGGAAACTGGCTTAAGAACTGGCTGAAAAGTATGAGAACATGACAACTTCGTCAAAATAATGATTCAGTTGCAAGTTAATCTCTTCAAATTCTAGATATTTAAATATTGGAACCCTGAAGCATTAAAAAGGTGCTTTTGAAACAAATATTTTCATCCTCTTTTTCCAGAAATGTTGTCCACCACACCCTTCTTTTCTTTCAAAAACTTTTGAGGGGAAAGCAATTACTGCTCTACTGAGCTGTTTGTAATTTTGAAGAGGTACAAACTGCTCTTACAATTAATCCTCCGCTGTTGGCTATCTAGGTAGTGTCAACTCCTTGACTGAAAAAGGATTTAAAAGGGAATACAAAAGAAAGACACTAAAAATTCCAAAAATTTATTTTTAAGTGCTTGAAAATGCACAAATCATTGCAAAATTACCCCAAGATAGACCAAAATTGGCAATACCCATTTTAGAGGCTGAGGTAATGGATTTTTATTTTACTAATGGATTAATATACATGAAATGCACAAACCTTAAAAGTACATCCTGATGCATTTACACACCTATACCAACAGTAACGACCACCCAGATCGGAGAGAAACATTTCCAACACAGGATAATTACGTTTTGACAAACGTGCCCTTCCCCACCCCCTCCAGCTTTTTTGAGATATTTTTGGCATGTAACACACGTAAGTTTAAGGTATACTATGTGATGATTTGATACCCCTCCATTCTGCCCACACCCCCTGATCACTACCGCTTTTTTGTGTGTGGTGTTAACACTTAAAATCTACTTTCTTAGCAACTTTCCAAGAATATAATATGGCAAGCAGTCACCATGCTGTACATTAGATCCCCCAGAACTCACTTATCTTATAGCTGGGAGTTTGTACAATTTTACCAGCATTCCACCATTCCCACCCCTTCCCACCCCCAGGAGACACCATTCTACTCTCTTTCCACGATTCAGGTTTTTTAGATTCTGCATATAAGTGATGACATATGGTCTTTGTCTTTCTCTGATTTATTTCACTTAGCATAATGCCCTTGATGTCTATCCATGTTGTTGCAAAAGGCAAGATTTCCTTCTTTTTTTATGGCTGAATGATATTCCCCTCTGTGTATCATATTTTCTTTATCCATTCATCCACTGATGGACACTTAGGCTGTTTCCTTGCCTTGGCTACTGTGAATAAAGTTGCAATGAACGTGAGGTACGAATATCTCTCCATGAGACAAATGTGTCCTTTTGGCCAAGATAGCATGTTGACTAACTTGCTCTTAGTTAAATCTCCAGACTACAGGCGAGGGTTACAGGTAGAGGCCAGAGGAACTGGGAGATGGACAGTAAGTCTGGACCAGCACCAGGGAGAAGAAGTAATTTAATTCAAGCCCCAGGAAACAGTCTAATGGAAGGACATGGAACCATAGGAGTCATGGGTCCTCTGGCTCAGTTTCTGTGTTGTCCTCAAGTTCAACACATGGGAAACACGTGGTAACAAGAACACCTCTCTGTTTTAGCAACTGAACTCTTTATATGACAATCCTGACAGATCTGCCTTACATCTGACTTCACTTTACTCTGAAGATAATTAAAGGTTCATTCCAGACTTTTGAAATGTGATAGCAGTACCCCAAGACCTGGAATTGTAAAAGGGAATTCTTCAATGAAAGAAAGCAAGGCTTATATTTAGCTCTTAAATTGGAGGACTTTTTCAGAAAGGCAGCAATGTCAAATGAGACTTCTTTCTGGCACTGCCAATTATTCAAAATCAATTATACCCAGACAACACATTGAGAACGCACATGATTAAGTGATGAGAAGTCACGTGCACACACACACACTGACAACATCTGTTCACATGTACTTCAGCTTAGAAAGCCATTTCTCAAAATTTAACGTGCCCTACGTGTCAAAATTTTAATGAATTCTTAAGGTCAAGACAAAAATTCCACCTCCTCCAGGAAGCCTTCTTCAAAAGAAAATACTATTTCATCCTAGGAACTCCATCAGCCTCCATCTTACCTTTCCAAGGGTTTACCACTTACTTATTATACGTGAGATTTTATCATCCCTACTAGACAACAGACTCCTTGAGGGTGTGTAAAGTGTCTAGTTCACTTCTGATTTCTTCACAATGTTTAACCTGCTGTCCTGTGAACAGCATACATCTGATTGGCTAACAAATAAACTCGGTCTTTGAATAAGATCCCAAACAGATTTATGTTCTTGGAATATTATAAATCAGCATGCATTTGAAATATGCCCAATACCTTTGGGCCAAATGACTATTTACAAGTCAAATACAGCACATTCATATTTGTGAATAAGGGTATACGTGCGTGTTATCATTGTTAAATGGAAATCTATAGCTCCAAATATTTTGGAAACTACTCAAAGGGGATCAAGTCCTTTCGATTTAAGACACCCAAGCAGAAGGCAACATGCAGTGATAATACTAGACAATCATGCATGTCTGCCCAATACATTCAATTGTGCAGAATGCAAATGTCGAGAGGGATTAGATGTTAATTGCATACTTCACAAGACTGAAAAAAAAAATGGAATGAGATCATATCTACAGTTTAAAGGAAAACAAGAATTAAATTTCAAAAATGTTTCAGGGATTCATGTTAGAACTAGATCTCTCCTGAATTCTTGACACATAATACATTCCTGCCAATGAGCCAACGTGGAGGGGGGCAGGGAATCAGACTGCGTTTGTTAGCATTTGAAGGGAATAAGCCAGAAAGGGTTTGCATTTATGCCAAACAAAATATCGTCTTTTTTTCCTCACTTTATTTTCTACCCGGGCTCAGAACTTAAAACTCTTAACCAGGTTGGAAAAGCCAGATTTGAAGTATTTAAGAAAGTGAAGACTTTGCTTGACTGAGGAAGAAAGCTCTGCAGCCAACTCCTTCTCTGGGCTTGCCATCCAAACCTCCCTTCCAGCTTCCCTGTCTGTCACCGTCCTTGAAACCCGAGAGCCAGCCTTCTCAGTGGGGGCAGTACTCTCCCTCGGGGACCGCGAAATGGTGGGGGTACTTTTCGTTGTCGCGGTACCTCTGATCTGATAGCTGGGATCCAGGGATGGTAGATGTCCCACAATGTCTCTGTCTTAGACAGTGAGAGAGTTGTCCCACTTCCCATGAGATCTTCCAAAGTGTTATGGACTTTTCTGTAGGTGAAACCTGTTTCTAATTTCTTGAGCACAGAATTTGACTCTGTTTCACATCCATACCAAAGTTTTTCGGCATGGTTTTTATGCAGTTTGAATTCTCGGTATTGCAACTACTGGATAACTGAGGGAAGGCTATATTTCCTTCTGTTTGGGACTTTAACGAGCATCACCCGCCATTTTGGAGAATCGTGTTGCTGAAGGCCGTGCCACTTGTGGTATCTGAGTTATTAGCACAACATACCCATATGGGTCTGCATTAGCAGCTGTGACATTTTACATATAGGTGTATCTGACCACATCATTATATCTCCTGGTATAATCATATGTGGGCTTCTACACATTAAAAGAAATACTTTAATACTAACCACTTTGAGTTTTCCTTTATATTACAGCAAAGCATTATGTTGATATTTTCAAAATTATGTGTGTAAATAAATACTGAATTTCATTCAAGGAGAGTAAAGAGGTCATTGAAATACTGGTCACAATAAGGGGATATTGTCTTGGTGGGATTAAGAACCCCTGCTGAACCTGACACAAATTCTATGAGAAGAAATGCTATGTCGTCATGGTGTAGCAAAATCACTTTGGAACTGTGAGGGCTTAATTAATTAATTAACTTCTCCTAAGTAAGTGCTGTTGGTTTCATCCTCAAACTGCTTATCTTCTATGTCCCTTCCTCTCTGTTCCCTAGCCACCATCCTGACCCAGGCTCTCATCCAACCTGGCTTCCCAAGACTCTCCACTTCCATAATTATTTATGGGGCCCCATTACACCCTACCCTCCATGCAACATACAAATGTATGTAACATAATACTTGTCTGCATTTCTACTTCCTTGGTTTCTTTATTTTGTTCGAGCCTCCTAGAATCTTCTCTTGATCTTTTCCACCCATGCAAACCCTTCAGAATTTTCGTTCAGTTTCTGAAATTTTCCTAACTTCTCCAAACCACATCAATTGTGTATTGCTACAAATACAGTATTACTGTCTATTATCAAATAACTTAGTGTCTAATTAATTCATTTTTTTCCCCACTTTTATCCCAGGACTTTGGCCTTTTCTCCCCAAAACAGTTGTAGGGACCATCTTTCAACTTTTTTAGAACCCCAGCAATGAACTACATTAATTTTTATTTTTGCTATATAGATGATATATATGCTATATGCTATATATATGTGTGTGACACACACACGTATATATCAAATAAAAGAATTCCTCAGGGTTATTAACAACTCAAGAAAATGGATTAAGTTCTCAAACCAAGTAAATGGTACTAGGTAGATGTTTAACGAGCAAGTATTAAGTTGTATCCACACTTCTATATAGTCTGCCATTTAAAACACAAAAGGGTAGTGCCTCAGGAAATACTATCCAAGGGGGTCTACTGAAACAACATACAAATACAACAATATAAACAATAATAACATAAAATAATTGGAGAACAGTTTTAGCTCCATGAAAGCAGGAATCTTTTCTTCCATGTTCACTACTTAACAGGGCACAGTAGGTATGAATAAATATGTTGAACAAATACATGAAGCACAATAACTAAATTTATTAAGTATGTATTATCTGCCAGGTAGTGTGGTAAACACTATACTTACATTGTGGCACTTAATCCCTGCACCACCCTGTGAGGTTGGGTTAGTATCCTTATTTTTGGAATGTGGAAACTTCTGGAAACTTTGGAATGAGGAAGAGAGCATTAAATAACTTCCCCAATGCTATAAAGCTACCAAGTAGTAAAGCCAGCTGATTTCAGAACCTCCATTTTTATTCATTCTGCTACATATTATAATATAATGCATATTCTGCTACAGTTTAAATATATAAATTATGATGATGAACCAGAGCAAATGCCAAGCAGTGGCCAAGATCCTGAAGCAGTTTGAAGGAGTTAGGGCACATTGCCCTATGGGTAGAAACAAGCAAGGTCTGGGATCCTGCTCAGAGCTACCATGTTTCCTATACTACAGTCCCATTGAACAAGGGCAGAAAATCCACGTGTGCATTTTAACACTGCCAATTCTTTGCTCATTCGATTCTTTATATTTGGAATGTCCACCCCATCTACTTCTCAACCTGTGAATTCTCAATTTGCCCCAAACCTTCTCCTTGGGGCACCAATTCTCTCCCTCATCAGCACTTACATAAACCTCACTCAAATGAGTCTATCTCAGCCAGAACGTGGTTCCATGAGCCTGGGACAGGTTCCTCTATGTAGTAATCTCACTACCGGGCACTTAGGGGCCCTGAATAAAACAGTCACTGAATGAACGAGTCTGAGGAGCAAGGGGGTATGAAAAGAGCCCAACAGTGTCTTCCAGGTGAGGGATTTTACTCATGTGCGCTGGAATGGGGTGAAATGGTGCTCAGGACAGAAGAAAGCAAAGATGCCGCTTCTCTTGGCTCAAGGGACCAGGTGTCCTGAAGCGGCTGTTTGAGTTCCGCACGCCTGGTGACCAGGGAGCAGGACACACACCTTGAGCTGAATGTCCTAAGATACAGTACAGGGTAGACTTGGGCCCCCGGGGAAGATCAAGGTCCTGCTGACGTAGCCCAACACAGTGGGCTGATGATACTGTGCCCTGAGGCTGTCAGGCTGAAAACTCACCACGAATACAAGAGGGAGAGAGAAATGTGACAGGGTCTGGGGAAAGCAGCTTCTTAAGGTCTTCGCTTCAGTTTAACTGAAGACAGTCTGGCACTGTCGTCCGGCATTAAATTCAGCCTGTTTCACTGAATGTCAAAAGAGTGCCAAGTATAGAAAGCTGCTTTGTGGTTGGAAAGGCAACTAAGCATTTATCCGTGCTCATGAGCTGGCACAGTTCATTTCCATATTGCTGAGTGCACGAGTTGAAAGCGTGTTCCCCCCCCCCCCAGCACAGCTGTTTCCACAGCGCACGTCTCCTCTGCAACTTTCAAATGCTGGATTCTCAGCGCTGTCCTTGCAGTGATGTCAGAAATAGAAAATAACTTAAAACTTCCATTCTTCCTGCAGCTGAAGAGTGTCGTGGAAGAAGTTTTGTGGCTGCCTCTCCCTATCTGGCATGACTGGGGAGTGGGTTGCTCTGATTATTTATTTAATCTGCTTCTCAGGTTTTTAAAATTCACAAGGCAACACTACCCAGCATTAAATCACATGGAGCATAATTTAACAAGTCTTTAATGATTTTAAAGGCATTTCTGATTTTTTTTAAAAGATTTTACTTATTTGAGAGAGAGACGAGCATGATTGGAGGGGCAGAGGGGCAAGTAGACCCCCCTGCTGAGCAGGGAGCCCAAGGGAGGGCTCGGTCCCAGGAGGACCCTGGGATCATGACCTGAGACGAAGTCAGATGCTTAACTGACTGAGCCACCCAGGAGCCCCAGCATTCCTGATTTTCTAAAGCCTCCGGATCATCAATATCATCTTTTATGATTAAACTGCGAACATATGGAAATACTTGTCAATAGATTTTTAGTTAATGACAGCTTTAACTGATGCCAGACCAATTCTGTACTTCTATTCAATCACGGAGAGTTGTAATTGTTATTTCTCGTCCAATTGTTTCTTCCTCAACTAAAATTTTTGAGCACCAGCAGGCCTGATAGCAATAGCAATTAAAAGAACAAACCGGTTGGGGGGATGGTGTGTGTGAGCTAATGCAGTGCTTCTCAAACTGTAACATGCATTCCAATCACTGAGGATCGTGTCAAAGCGCACATGTCAGTTGGGTAGGTCCGGGCGAGGTCTGAGCTTCTGCACCTGCATGGGTGCGGCCACTGCTGCTGGACCATGGGCCCACTTAGAGCAGCTACACTCTAGGACACCAGGCTGTCTTGAAGAATTGGGGTTTGACTTGATAGGCTCCGAGAGCCAAACCAGGACTAATGGGGTAAGAATTATAAGACCCTGGATCCCAGCTCTGCAAAAAGGACCAATCATCTGATTATTTAATAATTAGTGCTATGAACAGTGACAAAAACCACTTGGGCTGCCCTATGAAACAGCCAGTTCCCTCGTCACTGGGGAGCTCCATCAGAGGCTGGCAGACAGACTGCAGGGGATTCCTAGACCAGGAAGGTGGTCAGAATAAATGAGCCACGAAATCCCTTGCAAAACTTATTTCACAAATTCATGTCATATAAAATGGGTACAAGGTCTCAGTTATGAAGGATGAATAAGTTCTAGAAATCGGTCGTACAACACTATGCCAATAGTTCACAATGTAAAAGCTTGTTAAGATAGTGTATCTCCGGGGCGCCTGGGTGGCTCAGTCAGTTAAGCACCTGCCTTTGGCTCAGGTCATGATCCCGGGGTCCTGGGATCAGCCCTGCATCGTCAGGCTCCCAGCTCAGTGGGGAGCCTCCTTCTCCCTCTCCACCTCCATCCCTCTGCTCACACTCTTTCTCTCTCAAATAAATAAGATCTTTAAAAAATACACAAAATAAAACAAAAAATAAAATGTTGGGTGATAAAGTCTCCTAAAAGGAAACAAAAAAACGGTAGCATTAACTTCTATCTAGTAACCTCAGGTACAATCCCCGATCTTAGGATCTAAATGAGAAGACTGAAGAAAAAAGGAAGGCTGAGAAGAGAAGAGCCCACTCAGACTCGGAAGGCTACATGGGGAATGGAGTCAAGACCAGCCAATGGCCACGTCTTTCCTCCCCCTTCACACCCATACACATAGCTTACCCACCCATGCCTAGGCAGGGAGGCAAACATCCAGATGACGTAGTCCCCCAAATGTGTTAGGTCTTAATTACTTGTTGAGTCACAGACCAAAACACTGGTGCTTTAACTACTTAGATAATGGAAGAGTATGCACTCAGTCTTGGGGGTGAGCCCTTGAGATAGCCCGGGAGGTAAGGGAAAGAAAAAGAGGGTCACTGGCAGCCGATACTGACAAAAAAGAGAAATAAACCATGTGATGTGTCAGCTGTGTTGCTAATTCCACCTGAGGTCGAAATAAGAGAAAAATGCTTTCCAGTTGTGTTAACCACAGATGGGTTTATAATTAGTGTTAATAGTAAAAAGCTTTAATGTACATATAATGAATGATGATTTCAACCCTGTTGAGCACTCAGCAGTTATGGCTGTAATTACACTGGTACTTTTTTTAGGATCTTCAAAAAGATTTGTGGGTTATTAATTTTGTTCAATATCCCCCTAATTGTATGCAAGCCCTTCAAGACTATGGACAGCATCTTTTATGCACTCTTTTCTCTGTAATGCTCTGCTCTGTCAACATGGCCTCTTGAGAGCTGTAGCCCTGTTAAAGATGGCGACACCAAACCTATAAATGTCCCCGTGCTCTGGCCAAGCCACCCATCAGAGGGGTGGGGGCGGGGTGGTTAGAGTTGCTACCGTGGTAGTGACGAGAGTAATACAAGTAACAGCTACTACTTCTTGACAAGCTTCTACGTGCCCCCAGTAGAGACGTTATCTCTGTAACGAAGATACAGGTAGTCTGCCCAACATCACCCACTAGGAAGTGGTGAACCCCATTTGTGGGCTGCAGACCACACGCAGCACCTCTCTGCTCAACGTCCACTCTGGACAAGATCACCTACGATTATACCAGAGTCCACCCCAGGCCTCCTGCTGCCCTGCCAGTCCGGCTCCTCGCCCCCAGCACCGTTCTCTCCCCAAGCACAATTGGTCTGCCTGGCAGCACGTTCCCGCACTTAATAGGCACGCGTGCTAGCCGTGATGACAGGATAACTGTGCATTCAAGGGACTCAAGAGTCTTTTCTGGGTTTTTGTTTTGTTTTGTTTTTTCAGGATACAGAAGAAATGATTTGTTTGCCCTCATAGAGTCATGGAGTAATTCTTTTAAACCTCAGAGTTTGGAAGAGAATGTGGAAGTCATCTACCCAGCTCTTTCATTTTAGAGATGAGGAAGCTAAGATAAATGATTTGCGTAGGATCACAAAAATGGGTGAAGGACTTCTGAGGAACAGGACCACTCTTTCAACTCCAACCTAGTGCCCTTCCCTCTACCCCTTTCTAAGAATTCCCTCCCTGTCACAGTGGCAGACGGTCTCAGGGAAGAGCTCCCGGGCTCACTCCCCACACAGGGACAGGTGCGTGTGATGCCAGGGAAATTCTCCCGACAGGCTCCTCTGCGAACGGAACTCAGCCAGAGGCACAAAGTGGGGGAGACTCTCTTGCGTTCTTTTTTGTATACCTTCCAGCACCATTTTAATATTTTATTTTTACTACCTTTTCATTAAAAAAAAAATCATACTATAGGGACGTCTGGGTGGCTCAGTTAGTTAAGCATCCACCTTCGGCTCAGGTCATGATCCCAGGGTCCTGGGACTGAGCCGCTCATCGGGCTCCCTGCTCAGCGGGGAGCCTGCTTCTCCCTCTGCCTGCTGCACCCCTGTGCGTGCGTGCTCTCTCTCACGCTCTCTCTGACAAATAAATAAAATCTTAAAAAAACCATACTGTCTTTGGCATATTGTAGAGCTCTGCCCTTTGGTGTCTGAGCCTGGAGAGAACTGCAGACCCTCCGTAGTCAGACATCTCACTTTTGCACTCCAATGATGGGGCGCACAGCTCCTGAAGAAAGCCCACTTCGTTGCTGGATGGCGCTAGCTGATAACAGTGCTCTCTCTGACAAGTGTGCTCAAAACTGCTTTTTTTTTTTTTTCAGAGCTAATTGAAATTTGCAATCAAAGTAGAGACACATTCCGGCTAACTAATACGCATATAATTCAGACTCATAGGAGTAGGCGCCAGAATGAACTCTTCCTGTCTCTGATCCAAATCCTTGGCGATTTTCCCCTCAGTGTGCACAAGTATAACTGGATCTTGTAATGAGAACCTAGTGACAGAAGAAGATCCTGGAGTGCCTTCTGAACCAAAGAAGGACTGATTTAGGTGTTAAGCAAGTTAGACTCTGGCTCGTACCCGACCTTCTATTAGAGAAGGCAGTCTCTACTCAGAGGTCTGAAGCTTAGCACCAGGTACTAGAGATGGAAAGGTGGAAAACCAAGGGCTGGCCTCCATGAAGTTGGCATATATTAAAGATAAAGGGATACCACAAGACTGAGACTTGGAAATGCTAAATGGGAGATTCAAAGAAACACGACACCGGAGTTCTCAGCACAATCGCACGAACTAGACCCACCCCAAAGGAATATGGACACAGGGAGAGAAGGAGGGTTTCTGAAGCTGTCTTGACAGCTGGGTGGCTTAACACAAAAGCAATGTATTCTCTCACAGTTCTGGAGCCCGAAGTCCAAAATCAAGGTGTCAGCAGAACCACACTGGCTCTGGCGGCTCTAGGGGAGAATGTGCTTGTATCAGCTAAGGTTGCTATGACAAAATACCACAGACTTGGTAGAGGCTGGAAAGTCCAAGATCAAGGTGCTGCTGGATTCGGTTCCTGGTGAGAATCTGCTTTTTGGCCTGTAGACAGCTGCCTTCTTGCTGTGTGCTCCCACAGCCCTTCTCCTGTGTGTAAGAGTGGGCTCTGCAGCCTTTCCGCTTCTTATAAGGGTACTAATCCCATCATGAAGGCACCACCCCTCGTGACCTCATCTAAACCTAATTACCTACTGGAGGCCTGCCTCTAAATGCCATCAGGAGGGTTAGGGCTTCAACATATGAATGGGGTGGGGGTGGGGGGACACAAACATCCAGCCCCTGAGAGCATCTTCCCTCTTCCAGTTTCTGGAAGCTACTGGCATCCTTGGCTTGTAGCCACATCACTCCAATCTCCACCTCTGTCTTCATATCCATGTCTGTATTCCCCTCTGTGTGCTTAGTACGAGGACACTGATCGTTGAATTTAGGGCCAACCTGGATAATCCAGGATGATCTCCTCATCTCAAGATCCTTAAATTAATTACATCTGCAAAGACCCTCTTTCCAAATACAGTAACATTCACAAGTTCCAAAGATTAGGCTGTGGACATATCATTTGGGAGGTGGGGACACCATTCAGCCCACTAACTCGGGAAAAGGAACCACTAAGCCAGAGATGTGCCAGGAATGTGCCTCCCCTAGCGTGGGACAGAGAGAAGGTGATTTGAGTTGGGATGCAGGCTTGTGTCCAGATGTGAAGGGAGACAGAACTGCATTTGATGGTAGGGCCAGCGTGTAGAGGACTTAGGAAGGATATCAGATTATTCTAGAGAAGGCTTCTGTTTTGCCACTGTCCTACTTATTATAATGCTGTCGTTTCTGGGCCTTCAGCATTTTAATATCGTCATATCACCAAGTAGATTTAAACTCTCCCTCCCTAGGAAAGAACTGTTAAGTCAGTTCAGTTCATATTTGCATCTATATCTTCTAGAGAAAATTCCAGTAACTGTATAGCCAATAAGCTGTGTCCTCAACGAAAGCTTTGGGGTCACTGTTCTGCTTTCGTGTATCCTGCACTATGGCCAATACCAACTGTAGATAAATAAATTGACTTTCTTAAGGCACCCCATGCAGTTTCTATCAAGGTGTATTTCTTTTTTTTTTTTTTAAGATATTATTTATTTATTAGAGAGACAGAGCAGAAGCAGGGGGAGTAGCAGAGGAAGAGGGAGAAACAGGCTCTCTGCTGAACAGGGAGCCTGACGCAGGGCTCAATCCCAGGAATCCAGGATCATGACCCGAGGTGAAGGCAGATGCTTACCCAACTGAGGCCCCCAAGGTAGTATTTCTAAAACCCACCAGAATATAGTTGCTGTGCTCGTCATCCTGCAATTGCACAACAGCGTGAACAGTTCAGCAACTTCCAGAAGTGTTTCAGGAGTTCAATGTTTCCTGCGCTTCACAGTGTGGAATATAGCTGACAGTCTATCATTTGTGGACATGGAGAGTAACAAAGAAGCCCCAACAACTCAAATATGTCATTTTAGCTGAAGTCCTCACCTCTTCTATCAAACGCTTGTTTGTTTTTTTCTTTCCAAGACTTAGAGTAGGAATACACTGAGAATTGAGCCTTGTATCTTTGCCCTTTCTACTTCCAGTGTATCATGTCCAGTGTGACCTGTTTAGGTATGACCAAAGGTAGGTAATAAGAAGAAATAAAAGGCCCAGAAAGTGAGAATCCAGAAAACGAACACAGAAGCGTATAATTAATTGCTTTTCTCTGTTGGGCCCACCAGAAAAACAATAAACAAAAACAAAACAGCAGCTCCAGAGAAACCTCATGGATCCTATGACCACTTCTGCATTATTCTTGTCCCTGCTTGCACAGAGCTGCTAGCTTATGTGCCTTTTATAAGGCACATGGGACTTGAATGAAGCTCTAAAGCAGCTTTCTAGTACCTAACGAAATCCAGCGTTCTCCAAATAGATGCTTGCCTCATCCCCTACCACTTACAAGCTGTGCGACTCAGAACAAGTCAGTTAATATCTCTGAGCCATATTTTCTTTCTAAAGTGTAGAAGATAATACAGACCTCGCTGGGTTGTTTTGGGACTCCAAGGGATAGAATGAAAGGATATCATGAGCTGCAAAAATGCTAATGGATGCTTGCTAATTTGCAGTTCCCTTGCTAACGCTTCCTCTCGGACCAGCCCAGACAGAAGCAGCCAAGCCATGTGACTATGCTGGGCTACCCAGATGGTAAATCAGAGGAGGAGGTGGGGAAGCAACCACCATGTGGTACTGTGTGAGGGCTGCTGGGACGCCTGCTTAGGAAAAGTGAATAGTTTATGTATCCAGCACTTACACAACACCTACTGCATGCAGCCCTTCTTCTAATTTGCACAGCCTTGTAAGAAACCAAGGCAAAGAGAATTAAGTCACTTGTGCAAGGTCAAACTGTTTATAAACAGTCCAAGGTTTAAACTCGGGCCATCCAGCTCCCAAGGGAGTTCATGCTTGTCGCCTGTCCTCTTTTGTGACCGTTATAGAATGACTGATACAATCACGACATTCTCAAGGCTCTCCTCCCTGACTGGTTGGTCTTTCTTGTGGTGTCAATACAGCTCAACTTAAAAAGGAAGATGTAAAGTCTCAGAGTCTCTAAAGATACGATTATTTAGAAGAAATACATAGGACTAAGCATGTTCAATACCCGAGGACTACACATGTTCAATAAACACCTGAGCATTATAGCTTTAATTCACTTTTCACTCCTTGGCATATTCTCTCCCATTCAGCCTCATGTCTTATGGGTTCTGGCACCAAACCCAGACAGCCTGGGCTCCCTGAAGGACAGCATAATCTAATAGCCTGCATAAATAAACCCTTATCAGGTGACCCTGGGAGAGCTCAAACACCATCTCAGATTAGCCCAGGGGCAGGAGGGTGACAAGGGCAAAATGCATAAGTATATGGAGACTTACCTAGCAATGGCTCTCTCCATTTCAAATCCCCTACAATCAAGAGTGAAACATTTGCCAATTATTTTAAAAGGATTCACTTTCTGATTTCTAACCTACTATATAGCAAATTCTAACAACACATTAGGAAAGAAAGGAAGCGTGCTCTCTTTACAAAGCAGTCTCTCCGACAGAGTCAATCTCTTAATTGCAGTGGTCTGTTCAGCTGTCCTGTCCTTGGTAGCTTCACATATCCCTGCCCAGGGTCTTTTAATGTAGCTTCTTAATAGATATTGGCTAAAGAATTAAAACTTGGACTATATGTCCTATATGGACTGTTTCAGTAAAGACAAAGCTTATTCGTCTTTGTCTAGCTCAGTCTGGCTTCAGAAATGTGTTACTTTGAAAGTTCTAGGAAAGAAATGTAAGGGGGCAGCAGGAAGAAGGCGAGAGGAAATTACTCATATTTGACAAGTTCAGAAATAGCAATTCTCTCTCCCACTTCGGTATCCCTTAACCTACTTAATATATCCACAGGACTTTTTGAATAGTCATCTTTCAACCTAGCAACTGCCTGCTTACTCACTCATTAATCCACACTTACCTAATGTCTACCATGTGCTAGCCTAGGTACTTCATCTTTATTATTTCACTTAGTTCTCCAAAGTAAACACAATCCCAATCCCAATTTCGGAGCTGAAGAACTGAGACTCAGAGGTTTTACGTAACGTGGCAAGGTCACCCGGCTAGCAAAAAGCAGAGCCCGTGTGAATACAGGTCAGTCGCAACAAAGACGCCGTTACGTCTGTTCCATACTTTCCAGTAGAGTGTTTGTTCAGAGACCACAGGTGTAGAAAGCACTTAGGAATTTCATCATTTGCCAGAAGAAATTCAATGGAGAGACCTTTGTTCATGTTTGAAGATGCTCACAATACATCACTGGAATGAGGGAGCTTGGGAATTTGTGGGCATTTTGCTCCCGTTGCCCATGTCCCCCTGGCCATACATTCTAAGCGGCCCTGATGGATACCTGCTGTTGGCATTCAGTAAATTTAGCCCGATAATTTGCATCTGCCATGTGAAAAGCCCCATACTAGGAGCTGTGAGGACTAAAATAATGTATAACTAGAAACCCAGGAGTCTGAGAACTATACACTCTTTCAACCCATGAGTTAATCAAAAGAGAGTTATCTACGTGAGCAGAGAAAAGGGCAATGTTTAGCATGGCATTAGTCAAGCTCAAGGTTCCCAAATGGAACATGTGAAGGCCTATCTCAAATCCCGTCTGGGGCCTGGTAGGACTGGGGTACCCTCTTTCTCTGCTCCTATTCCCTCTATGAGAATGAGCTCTAACCAGGCTTTCACACCTACCTCTCCCACTAGACAATGCCACCAATGGCCTCCACAACCAACGGTCATTGTCAGGCTTCAATTTATTTGACCTATCAGCTGCAGTCATTAAACGTAAATGAATTAAAGTGTTGCAATTCAACATAGATTTGTGTATACCTTGGAAATGACCTGCAGTGAGCACATATTATTTTTATAAAAGTTATTTTTAATATATTAGTGATAAATGAAGATTCTTTTCCAGAAAAATCACAAAATTCAAAAGGACAGAACAGTTTCATATGGATCAGTCTAGCTAAAGGGGTAGCTGAACCAAAGTCCGAAACAGGGAAGAACACTAAAGCAAAGATGGACCAAGCACACTACAAAACATAGGGCATGAGTATGACATTCAGAAGGGACCGACAGCCTGTCCCTTGGGTAAGCTGGTTCTTTTAACTGGGGACTTCCTCAGGGAGAGCACAAAGGCACTATATCTGAAGGATGCTCTGCTCTTCTCCAAAGAGATCCATTTCTTCCACAGGCTGTCAGCATTCTCGAAATAAGACCATTTCCGTTCTGGCTCTGGAACAGGCCTGAGTTCAAAGGGAGCTCATCTGTAATTTTAAGAGTTTCTTAAATTTACAGAGGATCTTTCTCCAAAGAGTTTTAACATCTTTTAGCCAGTAAAAACATTCCACTTTCTCTCAAAACAACTCTGGAAAGGAAGCAGGAGGTGAGTTTTGTCTCCATTTCATAGATCAAGAACGGAGACAAAGTTCACTTGCCTAAGTTTCCTGCAACAGCAGAATGTAAAGACTAGAGCAGAGATGGCTTAATTGCAACCCCTAATATCACTAAGGGGTGACAAATGTGGCCCCTGTGCTGCCATTCACCCTGTCGATGCCCCTGAGCCACAGCTGAAAACACGGCACTCTTTCTCATGACAGTCAGATTCCTTCTCAACACAATGCTCTGCACAGCTACTAGCCCTAGACAGGCGCCGGCATGGGAGGAGGAGAAAACATTTATCCTCGTGAAAGGACAAGGCCTCGCAGAACAGAAAAGGGTAGGGATTCACCAACTTGTTTCACTTGTTTTAGGTATGGATTATGCCAGATATTGAAAATACCAAATACGGCCCAAACAGTGAATATGCTATTATATCCTTCTCTAAAAGCATTCTGGGGGTGCATGGGTGGCTCAGTTGGTTAAGCGTCCTACTCTTGATTTCAGCTCACATCACGGTCTTGAAGTCATGAAATCAAGCCCATGTGCTCAGCTCTGCCCTGGGAATGGAGCCTGCTTAAGATTCTCTCTCTCTCTCTCTCTCTCTCTTTCCTCTCTCCTCTCTCTCCTCCCCCACAATCCATGCACACTCTCTTTCTTATAAATAAATACATACATACATAAATAAAAAGCATTTTGTTAATATGTATAAAGGAAGGCACTTTTTATAAGT
The DNA here is from genome assembly GCF_002007445.2 of Ailuropoda melanoleuca. Classification (NCBI taxonomy): domain Eukaryota; kingdom Metazoa; phylum Chordata; class Mammalia; order Carnivora; family Ursidae; genus Ailuropoda; species Ailuropoda melanoleuca. Next base: position 162,673,422 of record NC_048218.1, read on the forward strand.
ATATATTCATATATACATTGTATACTTTTGTGGGCCTTTGTGCAATACTAACGAGCACTGGGTAGATACGTGGGGAGATACATACATAATGCCTGTAGAAGTTTCTAGGGGCAAAAAGCAGAACTATTCTCTATGAGCATATTTTCCATAAATAAAAATGAAGTTCAAATTAATGTCAACTATAGTAACAAAAATGAATGCTAATATTAACTCAGGATCTATTATGAGTCTCACCCTGGATTAGATGCTTCAGTTTTAATTCTCACAATAATCCCATGTGAAGAGAACTATTTTTTTTTTTTAAGATTTTATTCATTTGACAGAGATAGAGACAGCCAGTGAGAGAAGGAACACAAGCAGGGGGAGTGGGAGAGGAAGAACCAGGCTCATAGCGGAGGAGCCTGATATGGGGCTCCATCCCATAACGCCGGGATCACGCCCTGAGCCAAAGGCAGACGCTTAACCGCTGTGCCACCCAGGCGCCCCAGAGCTATTATTATTTCAATTTCACTGATGAGAAAACAGAGGCTTAAGTTTAAGAGCTTAAGGTCACATAACCAATGAATGGGTGGAACGGAGACTGGAGAGTTCAAGTTCTAATCACTAATGCATACACTCCTCCCAAAATTACTTTGATGAGATTATATTTGCAGACTGTTTCCATACTGACAAAATGAGGCATGCTATATTTACATATCAAAAGCCCTAGTATTTAAGCTAAAAGATGGCAGAATCCTTCTTGGGTTTTCATGGTCCTAAATCGTAAACCATCTATCTTAGGTCAGATGTAAAAACAAAGACATCAATCACAATTCTTGATCATTCTGTCCTTCAAGAAAGCAAACAAGGTCTCCTAACAAGACATAGAGAGGGAATACCTCTACATAAATGCGCAGCTCCTTGTGATTTCATGTGAGGGGGCTCTGGGATAGGAAGAACAAGTTCAAATTCAGTTCAAGAAAGAAGGACAAGGGCAGGTTCAGTGCAAGGAACTGAAAGAAAGCCAGTGTGGCTGGAGTGCAGAGACTCTAAATGTCACCTAGCGATGTGAGAGGAGAATTTAAGTAAAATGACTTAAGACGACTGAGTCTTTCAGCCAAGACAATATTATAAGTTTGTGCATTCAGTGCCTCTCTCTTATCACCACCTCAGCTCCAAACAGCAAAAATATACGAAGTTATAAACATGTAGGGGCTTTTTTGTGTGTGTCTGTGTGATTAAAAAAAAAAAAAGTTAGTATCTCCATGGATCAAACACAAAATAGAAATGCAAAGGAAACCGTCGACAGAAGTGTCCAGGAGTCCTACTTCTGTGGGCTAATGGGCCTAAAAATGTCCACAGGAAAAGGCTGGGACCTGAGCTAGCCTCACTGCTGGAAATAAACAAATGCAGAAGCATAGCTCCACACCACAATGAAAGGGGGCTTTAAAACTTGCCTTATCCGGGGAGGTGGCAGAAGGCAGACATAGCCTCACAACCAGACTTGGGCCATGTGTGCTGGCCTGGTGGTGGATCTTGGATGTTCTATCATTGACGTGGAACAGAAGCTCCCAACTGCAAATATAACCCTTGGCTCTGGGTTGGGGTCCTAAGAGGTAAGAAGCAGGTAATAGCAAATCCCCAGATAGGGCAGGGTGAGCTCAAGGAAAGAACATGGGGAAACAAACTCAAGATGACACTCTAAAGCATAATTCCAAAGCATAGTAGAAAAACCAGCATTAAAGAGGATCCAATGCAGTCAATATCAGGCTTATACTCCCCCCTCCCCATCCCCCCCACGAAATGAAAAGAACAGCCTAACAGTGACTTTAGACTGGAGCTTTAAAAACAAGTAGGTTGTCACACAGATTATATTTATCAGTTAGGCTTCAACATGCCTCACACTAAATTTCTTATTATACAAATATTGAGGTTTTAAGTGTTGAACTTGCACTTTCCAGTGAAGTGACTGGAAACACAGCGTCGCTATCTTCAGCATCTGCGAGACCACGGGGTACAGCTCTGTTCCCTCAGAGCCACGAAGGTTGAACTTCCAAGTTTCCTGCACCTCCCCATCACCTTTAGAGAATGAAAGACAATCTTGGGACAGCTTGTGGTGGCAGAATGGACACAGCCTGCCAAAGTGGACGATTCGGATGGAAAAGCTAAGCCACTCCTGAGACAGAACACTTCTCTTTGACAGAAGGATGGGAAGGTGTGCGGAATAAGAAAATGGTCCCTGAAATGAAACATGGCCTTTATAACTAGATTCAGTCTAGGGTTGGAATAAACTTATTAAATTCTCCACCTGCTCTGCCACATGACCATTTGATGAATGAATAGCTGAATGCCCAACCATTCTAAGTGAGAAAAAAATTAAGGCATCATGCACATTCCTCTCACTCTTCATGACAAGCTCAAAAGAATCTCTGTGAAAACCAAATCAATCAATTCAAACAACACACCAAAAGAAAGTTTCTGTAGGATTTAATCGTAGACTGTCACTGCACTGCTCCAGTTCCCATGTTGTTATAAGCACTAGCTGTTTCAATGAATCATGTTCCTTCTCTTTATCATAGAAGGACATAGTAATAGATGCTACTAGATGCAAAGGGGGAGGGAAAGATCACACCTTCAGGCTTTAATCCCAATCAGAATCTCGGCTTAGGGAGAGAAACACCCCCGTGGACAGCTGACAAGGAGGGTGAGCTTATAGCTACCTTTAGGAAGCCAGAACTCCAAAGGAGCCCCGATGCATTAGCCAGGGACTAGTTTTAGTCATTTTTTTTTTTTTAATCCCAGACAGAGGTGATTACAGAGCTAAAGAAATTCTTCTTCCTAACCCCTCATGGGAGATCTTGCAGGGCTTCCCCGATGTCTAGGCTGGGGCAAAGTCTGATCTGTGTACAATCGTAGATTCTAACGACATGAAGCAGCATTGTGAAGGGACAAGCTCCCTGTCCCAGGCAATGTTCAGATGGGGAGACCCATGAGGATGCATCAGAAATGGGCAGATGTGCCCGAGGTGCCAGATTATTGTTTCCAAATCTGGAACCAAGGACGCTGGGCCAGTTCTCACGCCAGCGCTTCCCAGGGGGGGAAGGCAATGCCAGCACAGCCAGCAGATGCTGAAAAGGCTCAGGGACCACTTTGGTCGTGAACCCACAGCTTCTTGACAGCCCACTCTCTACTTCACTGAAGGTGGTAGAATTATAATGATTAACGTGCATTTGCTGCCACTGACCTAAACCCAGCGAATTCTGCCAACAGAGATCTATTAGAAAGAAAACCAAGAAACAACATATAATTACAGCTGGCACTTAGTTAGGAGCTCATGATTCATGTCTCTGTTTCACTTCTTTCTTCTTCCTACTGAATTCCTTTTGACCACTGCTCTGTGGCTTCGATTCCCTCATCCAGTGGAGAAAGAGAGCAGGGGAGACTCAAAGTGACCCACATGGCAATCTGTGGTGGAAGGGGAAGGAGGAAGAGGGCAGGAGGATATTAAACTTACTGGAACAGTGGCTGTTTTTGTTTTGGTCAGTAGGGTACAAAGGAAAGTGTGGGCTCTGGAGTCAGACTGAGTTTTGACTTCTTGTTCTGCCACTTACTAGCTGTGTATCCTTGACCAAATAACTCAGTTGTCTGACTCAGCTTCCTCAGGGGGAAAATGAGGATATTCCTATCTGTGTTGGAGCACCGTTGGAGAAATCGGATAAAATAATGCAAAGAGCCAAATACAGTTCCTTCCCATCAGGTAAGCGCTCAAGCTGCATTATTAAAAGTACCTACAGTTTACCCTTCTCGTATAATTAAGATATGACTGAAAGCAAACGCTCTTCCACCGAGAAGTAGGAGTTCCCAAGTCAATGCACACATCTTAATCTGCCAATTTCTTTGTGTAAATTTGCATCTTAAAATTTGCATTGGTTAAACTTTACCTGTCGACTTCCTTGCTTGGAAGAGCAGCTACTTGTGCTCCTTGACGGTGAGACCAGTTTTTGGGACACTCCAAGGGTCTTCTCGTCACTCATCATGAGCAGTGGGTCACTTGGCCTTGACGCAGTCAAAATGCCATCAGAAGACAGTGGAGCTGAGAGTACGAAGTCCCACGTAGGCAGGTGGCTCAGTTCTTATCCACTACGTTTTAAAAGCATTTTGGATGACCCAGAAGAACTCTCTAAAAGCAAAAGAAAAGGATTACAGAGAAGGTCAGGGGCATGAGACACCATCTGTAATTAGCCCCTGACTGTCTCCAGGTGGTTTGTCTGCAGTACAGATTACAGAGCCAAGATGCTGAATTATATCAGGAGCTATGAAGGAAAAGATGCTTTACACCCATCTTTTATTGGAAATTATGTACAGGTGGTTTTTCATGTAGCTTTGCAATATGCCAGAATTAAGAACATTAGTAAGAAAATTTGAGTACAGACACATTCAAAATCAGTACTATAAAAAACCATCCCAAACCACGAGATACCACTTCATACCTACTATGTGATAAGTATAATTTTTAAAAAAATGGAAAATAACAAGTATTAGAAGAAACTGGAACGCTCAGGCATTGCTGGTAGGCATATTAAATGGTACAACATAGTTGGAAAGAGTTTGGCAGTTTTTTAAAAAGTTAAACAGAATTATCACCCGATCCAGCAATTCCACTCCTAGGTACATTCCCCAAAGAACTGAAAACAGGTGTTCAAAGCCCTATAGTAAGAGTTTCCCATACACATGATCTCATTTAATCAACAGTCTGATGGGAGGAGATTATCTCTCTTTTACAGAGGAAACAACGGAGTCTCTGAGAAGTTAGGTAACTTGCCCAATCACGCAGCTGGCAAGAGACCGAATTCAGGCGAGATGCCAGGCCTTTCACCTTGGTGTTGGAAACAAGCATGCTTTAATAGCCGGGTCTGGTGATAACAGCTATTGCCCAACTCTAAGATCCAGAAGATCTGAGCAGCCGCCTAGAAAGACTCAGGAGGGAGCACATCATAAGCCAGCTTTACAGAGGCCCTGCCCCATTCCCTCCCACAGCACAGTACTAATCTCCAAGATGGCGAAGTGTCTACGGTGGGGAAGGGAACTGACCAGGGCAGAGGCAGGGACACCGCTTACAAGCAGTTGAGCTTCCAGCTGCCACCACAGCTCTTACGGGTCAACCACTGCCTTCATCCACAGCCCTGAGTGAAGGGTAACTAACATGTTGGGTTTTGGCTTCAGAAGGCCAGCCTTTTATTTGACACACTAAGTTCAAATAAACTCTGTGACTTTCCCAAGCGTGTTAACAACAATAAAAAAATATATATATATCCAATTTATTTGGTTCTTAGTGTTCACATAGTCTTAATTTTAAAAGAAGCATGTTATTAGGGACACAGCTAGTTAGATATTATTTTAAACGTTTGGTTAATTATTAAGTACTCAATTTCCTATGCCTTTCATTAACACTTAGTTCTTTAAAAATGAGTATGCTAATGAGCCCCGGGTGTTGTATGGAAGTGTTGAATCACTATATTGCACACCTGAAACTAATATTACACGGTATATTAACCAGAATTTCAATAAAAACAAACCAAAAAAAAAAATGAGTATGTTAAAGCCATTAACTAAAACCAAGGCAAAGAGAAACATCATGTCAGAAAATAAACTTAAGGTAGTGTAGCCAAAGAACTCAATCCGCACGTTGGGTTCATAGAAGCCCCCCAAATCCCTGCATTCATACATATCGGATCCAACAATAACCAAGACTAAAACCAAACCAACATCAGCCTCTTCGCAAAGTTAGCTTCACTTGTGGGGCATGACTAATTGGACCCAAAGTTAGAAGCCAATGCGGTCAAGTTCAAAACTGCCAGGGAAGGCTGTACGGATATATTAATAGTCGGTTTAATAGCACGTTGGCTGTTGCTGAAGAAAGAGAGAGAAAAGAAAACATGACGGGAACCCCAAAGGATGACCTGTGTGTGGGGGCAGCCGTTGCCATGACAACCGATCCCACAGTGGATCAGGAATACCAACAAAGCGCTTCTGTGTGCAGGAGCCAGTGTTTTTGTCATGGTTTTGAAAGCTGAGGCTCTGACAGGGAGGGCGTGGGACAAGGGGTGGTCTGTAGCAAGTGCAGAAGGAGCGGAAAGGAACTCAGGCAATAAAGAGTGACAGAAATTCTTGAAACTGCCAAACTAGAAACACAACGACCCTGTCCCAGAGGCAAGGGTCATCTTTATCGCTTAGCTCTGCCAGATTTCACCTCGGAGGAAAGAGCTGCCAGGGCCAGGGCTGGGAGCAGGCCAAATCCCACATCATTTAAGTCGGTACGGTGAGGCCTCTGCAAGAACCACGGTGACTCTTTTTCTCCTCCAGGGACGGGAAAGGGTGGGACTCCAGCCTCCCCCACATCTATCCCTGAGTGAGTCTGGGATTCTGGGATTATCACCTAGGGAAATAGATCTTGCTTCATCCCCCAGAACCTTGCAGCCTAGCCTCATCAGAAATGCAGTTAAGGGGCGCCTGGGTGGCGCAGTCGTTAAACGTCTGCCTTTGGCTCAGGGCGTGATCCTGGAGTCCTGGGATTGAGCCCCACATCAGGCTCCTCCGCTAGGAGCCTGCTTCTTCCTCTCCCACTCCCCCTGCTTGTGTTCCCTCTCTCACTGGCTGTCTCTCTCTCTCTCTGTGAAATAAATAGGTAAAATCTTTAAAAAAAAAAAAAAGAAATGCAGTTAAAATCACTAGTTAAAATGCAGTTCATTTACGGCTTAACGGGCAAAAGAGGTCAAATTCTGGGAAAAGGAAATACTTAAAAATGGTAGAATAGAACATGAAGGCCACAGAGGCCTGAGACTAAGGTGTCCCGGGAGGAAGGTGGTCGTGGGGAATGAGGCAGTTACTGTGTCAGCCTAGGGGACCCTAAGGGCTGGTCTGTGGGTCCTTAGAGGGAAGACCCGGACAGGAGTCCCAAGACAGAGGACCTTAACAAAGAGGAGTCACACAGAAGGTTGGTGTCTCTGACTCCAACTCTGTGACCTCACAGTGCTGACCTGGTAAAATGGGGAAGGGGCCGGGACCACTGACTCAGGGGTATATGGATAATGAGGGTAGCTATGAAAGAGCCCTGGCACTTTCTCCTCTCCCAGTGACCATTGCACGGAAAACCTCTAACTCAAGGGGTCTGTATAAAATATAATATTTTCCCTGCTCACATGCTGTGAACAACTTAAGGACAATAATTTATTTCCACCCTTATTTTCTTTTGTACTGAGCCATAACTTCCATATAGTAAAGTGAACAAATCTTAAGCACACAGACAGCTCTGTGAAATTTTACATTTGCAAATACTGAAATAATCACCACCCAGATCAAGAAATAGAACATTTACATCCTCCTCAGAAGGTTCCTCCCTCCCTTCACCATTGATCTCACGGGTAGAGGGGCCAATCCTCCTGCCGAATGCTGTGCTACCTGCCCCAAGTAAACCTGTCTGGCGAGTGCCTGTCTGTCCCAATAGACAGACAGCTGGGACTTCCCAAACTCACAGGAACAGGCTGTATGACTGCTCTTGTGCCTTCAACATAATACAAGTGTTCGATGCACGACAGAATTCAATGTGAGACCCACTTTCATGTCAACGAACCACCTGGTAGCCAAAACGAACAGGTATGAGAAGCTCAATGCACTTACGTCAACTCAAAAATGCCCTTCTTGGGGATGCCTGGGTGGCTCAGCCGATTAAGCATTTGCCCTTGGCTCAGGTCATGATCCCGGGGTCCTGGGATCGAGCCCCGCATCGGGCTCCTGCTCAGCAGGGAGTCCACTTCTCCCTCTCCCTCTGCTGCTCCCCTGCTTGTGCTCTCTTTGTCAAATAAATAAATACAATCTTTAAAAAAATAAAAAATGCCCTTTTGTGCTTATGAAATGAGCTAGGTCCTCTCTCACCATTGCTACTCACCTTGGAAGCTGATGGGTCAGGCCCAGGTGAAAATGATGCTCCAACTAACAGCCCACTGCATGAGACACGCAAGCGTGGGGCTTCCAGTAGGGAAAAGAGAACTCTGATTTCTACCAAGAATGGGCAAGAGCCAATGATCAAGGCACTGCCAAGCATTTTGGACACAAAGATGGATCTTAAGACTTATTTTGGTCATTTTCACTTAAAAAACAATACAGAGTTTGGGAAAAGATGCAAAGGAGATGTACAGACCAAGATGTATGTGACTCGGAAGGAGGCAGACCTAAGTTTGAATTTATTACAAACTCTGTGCACCTTGACAGATGTAGTAACCTCTGCTATCTTTACGGTTTTTATGTAGGAAATGGGGCATCATGAGGTTTAAATGAAAAATGAGGACAAGGTGTCTGGTGTGGAGAGAATAGACACTCAACAGACGTTAGTTCCCTTTCTTCCTCTCCTGGCTTCCTGGAAGTGGCATACACAGCACCAAATAAGATCTTATATTCTTCTTGCCACCAAAAACAAATAAGGATTCCACAGAATTTTAAAACTTATTAACATTTCCCCAAATCTGTAACATAAGTGTGAACAGATTTTTCAACCATCAAAGTAGCATGCTTACTTTGAATACGACATAAATGCAAAAAGATAAAAGCCACATTATTCATCACCATTGGTTGTCCAAGAAAGCAACGTAACATTAACAAGTGGGTTTGAAACAGTGGCATATAACACAGCTATTTATTATCCTATTAGGCCTGGCGGTCTGCACTCACACACTTGGTCATGTTTGGCTGACAAACAGGTTCTCCTTCCAACCTTGAAAACAACTCGCATGAACACCAGATGGCATATAGTTCCAGTTAATTTAAAATTTCCCAGTAAAATATATAGAAGAATTATGTCTCAACACCAAAAAAAAATTCATAATGGAATATCCATTTCTGGTTTTTCAGTCTTTTTTCGTAAAAGAAAAGGATTCAAATCCTGGATGAGCGTCTTTTTAGAAACGATGCCCGCTAAAACACCTCGATTTCCAAGATGTTACATGATCAACAGGAGGGCTTTGGTCATTTGGTGCTAAGATGCATAAATTGATCAGAGGTTTCTGGAAGCAAGTTCTAACCACAATGTCCTCAAATAGCTGAGCCGGACCTCTGTGTGTCATGCCGACCAGTCTGCTTTAACTATCTGAATGTCTGGCTTGATCCAGAGACGCTGCTGACTGTTCCTGGGGGCAGAGTACCGAGGCTTACAGCCAAACTCGTCTCCAAAGAAGTCTGTTCTAGACAGTTTTTCATTTAGAGTTGAAATCTGTCTCACTAGCAGACGTAGCCACCCAGGCATCCCTAGTCTGCCACTAGCAGACACTGTCATGACAGAGGGCAAGAGTAACAATTTCTTTTTCATCAACGCCTGCACTGGAACCACCACCACTCCCCCATCCCACCCAGCAAATCTTTTCTCCTCCAGACTGAACAGCCGTATCTTATGTGACCCTGTGCTCACAGCCACCCAGTTCTGATTACACTTCCATTTGTCTGTGCTTCCCTGAAAACGGTGCCCAGATCTGGAGACAAGCTAAAGGTGTGGTCTGGCTAGAGCAGGAGGGAGGGGAGCACTCACCCTCTGGGGCCACATACACACCGCCACCGTAGCCACGTTTGTCTGAGCTTTGGGGACACCCACACCTCTTTCTGGCACTCGCTGTCCTTACCGTTCTCCAGGACTCCGATATGGTAGGAACTGTGGAGAAGCTGGGCTTTTCTCTCAAACAGGACTCCTTTCCTTCCTTTAGCTGAAATTCAAGATTGCCTATTCTTTTTTGTTATCGTAGTTCCTCACATTAGTTTTGACCCCTGATTCCAGTCTGTCAAGACATTTCTGGGGACCAGTTGCCATTCAGTGGTCTTGGCTGGCTTTTCCTTTGTGGAAGCATTCACAGATTGCCTAGGCATGCAAATTCTGTCCTCATCTAACAAATTACACTGGAAGGTTTACTGAGAAGAGCACAAGGGCACTGAATTCCTCTCCATAGCCTGATGTTAATTTATCCCTTCATTCGCATTTCTGGGTTCAAATTTGCCAACCCACAGTAATCCCCCTAACTGTACAGTCATGCTCAATTTCTCGAAGTGTCCAGATCCACCTTCTTCAAAGTCGCCTGGATTCTTGTTTAAAATCCAGGTTTTGGAAAGCTCCTCTTTAGATGGATTGAATCAGAGTATCAGGGGATGGGCCTGATAGCCTGAACATGTGACGCATTCCCCACGGGATTTTGTGCATGATGGAGCCAGTAGTTCTTAACCCTTATTTTACCCTGAGCCAGTCCTTCTATCTGTGTATCTGTCATGGAGCAGAGTAGATAGGAAGACAAAACTCTCTTTTATTATCCTAGGCCCGTGCTTTTCAAAAAGTAGTCCTCAGCCCCGCAGCAACAACATCACCTTCGTAGAAATGCTTGCTAGAAATGCAAGTTCTCAGACCCTACCAAAGCACTGCAGAGCAGGAGCCGAGGGTGGGTTCCAGCAACCTGTTTTTAGTATGTTCTCTAGGTGATTTTGATACACAAGTTTAAGAACCACTGCCCTAGGTTCATAGTCTTCTCCCCAAGGAATCTTGAGGCTTCTGGTATATATGTGTCAGGGACTGGAAGAGACCCTGAGCTCTCCTCTGAGGAAGATTCTGTCCTGTTGCCTAACTATTCCTTTAAGCCGGGGATTGCAAATACCAGATCCATGTGTTTCCAGTCCCCACCCCCAGGCTTACTCATCACGGCAAAGTTTCTCAACCCTCCAGAAAACTAAAGGAGAGTGGGACAGACAGATCCTATCCTGCAAAAGCCCTCGTGAACGGGGCGGGGTCGGTGGAGGTCCATGCCTTCGCTTTTCCAGATTAGGAGCCTTCATCTCATGAGACATTAACTGCAGTCCCATCACAGGAGCCACCATATGCGGATCTGTCCTTGATCCTCAACACAAAATATCTACCCGGGAGGCTCTGGCCAAACAGCATAACCTTGAATGTTGTACCATCCAGACTCTGCAGAGCAGTGATCTCAACTCTGACTACACATTAGAATTATGTGTGTGCTGATGACCAGGCCCTACCCATGCTCTAGGATGGTGGGATTTGGGGTGGGGCCAGGCTCTGAAATCCCTAAAACCCCCACAGGTAATTCTGATGCAGATCCAGGGTTGAGAGGCATGGGTAAGGATCTAAAAAGGTGACATAGTTTTTTTTAAAGATTTTATTTATTTGACAGAGAGAGAGCACAAGCAGGGGGAACAGCAGGGTGAGGGAGAGGGAGAAGCAGGCTCCCCTCAGAGCAGGGAGCCTGATGCAGGACTCGATCCCAGGACCCTGGGACCATGACCTGAGCCGAAGGCAGATGCTTAACCGGTGGAGCCACCCAGGCGCCCCTATAAAGGTAACATAATGTGTGCACGTAGCTTCCGCCAGATCATCAGATGGAGAAGCTGGTCAAACTGCACTGTTCTCACCTCTGAAGAACTGCCTTGCCTGCACCGCCCTCTGATCGTGCCCTTCGCCTACAATGAGAGAGATCATATATACAAAAATAACCAACCCACCCTAAGATATTGGGAAGTTTTATAGAGTAGTGTAATAATTAAGGCCATGAGCTCTGGATTCAAACTGCCTGGGTCCAAAGCCAGCCTTACTAAGTGGCTTTCTGCAAATTTTTAGCCTCTCTAGATCCTCCGTGTTCCATGTGACAAATGGAAATAATGAAAGGCTCTCCCCAAAGGGGTTGTTGAGGTGATTAGATGAGTTAATGCATACAAAAGCCTATGAAAGGTGACAGGGTAGACATCTCTCCATGAGCTAGCCAGGGTATGGTACTGCGGTCACTCTCGTGCACAACATCACAGCACCTGCTTTTCTCTCGGAATCAGAAAAATACAAAGGATATCTACAAATATCCATGTTCCTACCACCCAGCATTAATAGGTCTCCATCCTTATTTATATAATACTCTATATCTACTCTTTTTCTGGCTTTTAAAAACTTGTGCCCAATCAACAGGATCATACATTTCTTTCTGCAGCTGGCTGATTACAGTCATTACACACACACTCCAGTTCATTCGTGTCACACAGTTTCGTGGTATGACTATACCTGGTTTAACTTATTCTTCCTTTAGGTTGTCTCTGATTCTTTGCTCTTAAAAACAGAGCTGCAGGGTCTGCTCCTTGTGAGGCTGCATATGATTTTCTAAAATAAGCCCAGTGACTGTATCTTAAGGTAGAACTAGTTCTAGTTTTGCTGGGTATTCCGAATTGCCCTCAAAATGGCCATACCCACGTGCACAAGGGTTTCTTTGAAGGACCTTTATGAAGAATGTAGCCAGGTCTCAGGATCAGAGCACCACTCCTAAATGACTGGCATGTTCTCAGCTTTAGGAGTCTGGGAATTTATATATGAGAACATAACCGTCTTTGTTTGGGGTGCCCGGATGGACAGAGGACCACCAGGGTGAAGATGAGCATTTCTGTGTGCCTGACTTACCTTACTGTCACTGTGCTCTACTTCTCTCAGCTGCCCACCTATTTGCCTGGATAGTGTGTGTTTTCTTGGGAACCACTTCAAATACTTTGTGAAATAAGACAACACTTAAATTTAAAAATGGGTTTTTGTTTTGTTTTGTTTTTTAGCTAGAAAGTGATACGAGCTGCTGTTGGCAAGATATGCTGACAGTGGGCAGTTTTCTCCTCAGCTCCCAAGGATGCCCCATGTTATCTTGTGGGGGAGCCCCAGCCTCAGCCTGACCATGCAAAAGCCTCAGAGATGCTCAGAACAGGTGAGAGGGGAGGGAGGGACAGACACGCAAATAATAACCTCTAGCTCACAGAATTGGAAAGTAGCCCAGCAAAGGTACCTGTTGGTGAAGAAAGGAAAAGGGCAGGACAATTGGGGGAGATCCTAGCGGCCGAGGTTGCTCACACTAGTCTTTCCGAGTGTGCAGATGGATGACTCCAAGCCGGCCGGCCTTCTAGGACAGAGTGCTTGCATGAAGATATGGGGAAGGAGGCAGAGGTAATTTCCAAATTGATAATTAATTTTTGTCCAAATGATTATTATGAAAATTCCATGTCATACACCCAGATGAATCCTATCCTTTACCAGGAGAGAAGCTTTTGACTCAGACCTTAGTTTTCCACCCTGTTCCCAAGGATATCACAAGATAGATACTTCAGCGAATACTTCAAACACACTTAGAGATGTCTGACACCCTCCTTCAAAAATGGGAAAGGAGCTTGCTACCCAAAAACACTCTTGTCCGGCAATACCAGCTGGCCACCCTGATGCCCAGGGCTTTGCCTCCGAGCAGAGCCCCTACTCCCAGTCACATGGGCTCCACTCTTGGCACTTATCTGCACCCCCGCCCCACCCCCCGGCCCCTAACTCCCGAATTCCCTCAGGAGAGTGGCTTTTGCTGCTGGCGCGACTGCATCAGGCTGCGTCCTCCTCAGCAGAACCATATTCTTACCATTCTCCCTCCCGGTGGTTCCCAGGGTTGTAGATCTCACCTATCACTCCATCCTAGGTCTCCCAGGACAAATTCCTGAGCTGAGGATAACCCAATCCTCAGGTGTCAACTGGTAGCAATAAGATCTACTCTTATGTGTGGTGTTTTTAATTCTTGATCCATTTTTACAATCCAGTAACCTAACCACAAGGGGAAACTAGTAAACCCAACCAACCCCTTTTCCGAATGTAAACTGTTCACCTGATTAGTAATCCTGCATTAAAGAATTCTGCAGTGGATGGACAGAACTCATCAGTATGCAGCTGTGACTCTTACCCCTGGATGCTTGTCGGAACGTTCTAAGGGGTGCTATGATGTCCTCATAGCCCGTTCATCGGAAATTTAGGGGTAACACGTGGGCAGCAATAGTTTGGTAAAAGCGCCCCAGTAGATTCCAAAGCACAGCCAGGATTGAGAACCCCTGCTCTAGAGTTTGCAGAAATGTCCTTTCTCTAATAATCTTGCCAGCATCTACCCACTGTTAGGCTTCTGAAACCCATCGCATTCTCTTTCATCCCGCACAGTTTACTCTCAGGGGCTCTGTGAAGACCGAAGTAACTCAGTCCCCCGGTGTGTTTCGGTCTAAACGGACACCCAGAACCCATTTCACAGAGCTAGGTACATGTTTCCTATCTCTTCCCCTGTATTGGGTTTCAACTTCCTCTTCTCTTGCGTGTACTCAATTCTTTTCAGTTAGTACTTCTCCTTTAGAAAATAGTTTTAGAGAAAAAAAATGTGGACTTGGAATAATTCTTTTCACTCCTGATGTTTTCTGAAGGGAAAGTTTCCACACCCAGAAGCTTACTTTCATTTGTTCATCTGGCTCTGGATATATGTTTGAAAAGCTGTTTCATAGCTTTTCAACATTTTTTGAAAGCCTCAGCTCATTCCTGATAGGAGTTCTGCAGACTTTATTCTAGCATGTGTAACACTCTTAATTCGTTCCTCTTCCATGTGTGGCTTGCTGGCTCCTCTTTTTCTCTCCCAGGCACATAGGCATTTACTAAAGTTTTGTCCTTCATCCACTTTTTTCTATGAGCTTTAACTCTTTTTTTTTTTTAAGATTTTATTTATTTATTCGACAGAGATAGAGACAGCCAGAGAGAGAGGGAACAAAAGCAGGGGGAATGGGAGAGGAAGAAGCAGGCTCCCAGCAGAGGAGCCTGATGTGGGGCTCGATCCCAGAACGCCAGGATCACGCCCTGAGCCGAAGGCAGACGCTTAACCGCTGTGCCACTCAGGCGCCCCTATGAGCTTTAACTCTTGATCACCTCACCCATTCCCCTGACTTTCATAAGGCAGCTGTCTACCCATTCTATGATCTTTATCCTCCTCCAGACCACAGCCCGGATTTATCACTGGCACATGAAGCCTACTGCTCACGTCAAGAACAAACTCATCACTCCCTCATGCTGACACCGGGGCTGAGCTCCCCGACTCCAAGACACCCACCATCTCCTGGTCCACCCTGATCCCCCTCCCCCAGATCTCTCAATACCACAGAATCCAGCTCTGACCTGACACTCACTTCAGCACCCCTGACTAGTTCTCCATTCTTCCCTTCCCACAAGTACCAGTCCACCCTAGATCTCCACTGAGGTTCTCCCCCGTCACTTCACACTATCTTACTTTCCCTCACCCAACTTACCTTCCCCAAAAGATTTCAGTGTCTCTCCTCAGCTCAAAATTCCCCCTGGTTATAGAACTAGGTTAAAAAGCCTAAGCCCCTCCCTTCAGTTAAATTGAGCTGGCTTTGGACTCTGGCTCTACCTACCACTCACCGTGTGTTATTCAACTTCCAAGTCATGACTCATCCAAAAAGAGAGTGAATGATAGTATTAAGCTTTTGTGAAGACGGACTGAAATAATTCATGGAAAGCGCTCAACACAGTACCCAGCAGACATCACTCCATTGTACCTCAGCTCTTATTACTCACACCTCCTCTCCAAAAGCTCACATCCCATGCCTTAAATTCTAGGGGACAGGATACACCTGCAATTACCCCACTCTGCACTGACCCATGCTGGTCTCTCTCTGTGAAGCACCCTGGAACCCACGTTCTCTCCTCCATCTGTGGAAATGTCCTCCACCCTCCAAAGAGCACTTCAAATGTCATCTTCTCCATTAAACCTTTTCTGAAACCACCTCCACCCCCAGTTTTATGCCTCTTTCGAAGCCCTGCTTTCCTTCTGTGCTCTCTGAAAGTCTGTCTTCTGTTTCCTGTAACTGACTCACTCTTCATACACTGACCACCACCCGTGAGGTCTACATCTAACTGGGGGACTGCATTTCCCTCATCTTTACATTCTGTGGGAAAGTAAACTTAGGAAGACTGGTAGCAAGAATAACAATAATTGTGATCATTGAGCCAGACTGATAGGAGTTTCAGAGCATTTTAGCTACCCCTTCTTTTTGAGGTCTCCTTACCATTCTGTCTTTGGCCCCGAGAGAGATCATGTCTCTCTTTGGTCCCAACTGTTGAAATGTTTCTAGAGTATATGGCTATGCCCAAAGCACACTTCTTTGGGGATTTCCCCCCTGGTTCCTGTCATTTTAT
The DNA here is from genome assembly GCF_002007445.2 of Ailuropoda melanoleuca. Taxonomy (NCBI): domain Eukaryota; kingdom Metazoa; phylum Chordata; class Mammalia; order Carnivora; family Ursidae; genus Ailuropoda; species Ailuropoda melanoleuca. Next base: position 162,689,458 of record NC_048218.1, read on the forward strand.
ATCACTGGCCAATGCTTCTTTGTTGGATCAGAAAGAAATCCAGAGATGTCAATCCTTGCATTATTTTCTCAGTCTTAAAAATTAAATGATCAGCAAAACAAGCCAAGAGTTTATCAGAAATTAGCAGAATGAGACTTACGGTGCTTTTATCTGCACGTGTGGCTGCCACCCTACATTTATAGTCTCTGGGGAGAAATCATCGTCCATAATCTCTACCTAGCAATCCATAATATTGATCCTACTCCAACAGCCTTTCTGTGGCTTTTTTCCCCCCTTATCCAGCAATTCACCCTTAAGGTCTGGATTTTCATAGTTCTGCTTCTTTAAAGCAAAATCTGCCCTTCTAGAATCATATTTTAGCCACGAGAACCACTCTCACCTTCTCGGTGAGATGATCAGACGATCCTATCTATGTCCAAGTTTTCATGTTTCGTGTCTACTTTGCTTTGTCCTCATAGGCTGCACAATGGCAGATGATACATACCCACCCTGCTTCCAAGGTGTCCTCGTAAATTACTAAAGTTCTCCTTTGTTATCGCTTTTACCTTCACCATGCCTACTGTCCTCCGTCCAATCAGGTCTTAATGTTTCTTCCTTGCCATTAAACTTCAGTTCAACTCTTTTGACCGGGTTGGTGAATTCTTGCCAAGCATGCTTGTTTGCAAAGAGGCCAAGAGGCTGTCCCGCAAACCAAACCCATTTGTCAGCACCACCTGTGCTATGGTTATTTGACCACCTTCCACATCCTCTTCCAACTCCTGGCTCCCTTCCCCTGAAAGGTAGAGACATGACATGGTCTGCTAGAGACCTTCAGTGTCCTACCATGACTTTGTAGCATGAGAAATACATTCGAGGTTCCTTTTGACAGTTTAATGTACTTTTAACCAAACCAATGAACAGGGGTGGTAGTTGGTAGATCTTATATTTTGGCAGATCATTACACATCCCTTGGCTTACGGTTCACCAATATCCATTCTCCCTTTCTTTTATAAGAGAACACTCAAGTTGTAGGTGGGCACAAGGTCATTTCATTAGAAGCTACATTTCCAGCCATCCTTGCAGCTCCGTGGGGGAGGGGGTAAGACGGAGTTCTGCCGGTGAGGTGCAGTAGATGCTAACAAGAGACGTGCACGTGTTCTCTGTCTTTTCCTGGGGGCTGAGAGACGGTGACAATTGGATCCAGAAATGAAAGCCATTGGCTGAAGAGAGTAGCGTCACTGTCCAGGTCAGGAATAACCAGACAGCTACACGACAGAGAAATAGATTTCAATCTTGTTAAAATCACTTAATTTGGGGGTCTGTCAGTTATGGAGCTGTAGTGCCAATAGTATATGTCCTAAGAAAGCATCATGAATTAAAATTAGGAATCCTGGTAACCTCTGTACCCCTCCACAAGACGGGGTCTACCACCCCTCCCCTGGTCAGCTTCCTGGGCCAGAAAGCAGAGCCCCTGAAACACCAGCAGTGAGAATCCTCGTGGTTCGACAACTACAGAAAGTTACTGTTTTCCAGTTCTAGGGGCATATTCTCTTGCAACAACCCCATATTCTTCAGTAGGCTTTCTGTGGAGCTCCGTTCCTCTAAGCATGTTCTCTTTCTCCAGCAGGACAGCCCCACTCGTGTTGCATTTGCCACCCACGTGGTCCCTAGAGCCACTTGAGAACAGGATGACCGTGTTCTGATTGGAGAAGGAGGAGTCCACAGGTCAATCCCTCCAGGCCTGAACCGCAAAACCAGCACCGGGCTGGGTTTCCTCCTCCTGCCGTTTAGCCACTCTGACTTGCCCTGCCATCTCTCAAGAGGAAGAAACACTTAACGGATAAATGTGGGCTAAGAAAGAAAGTGCTAATGAAAATGCAAGAAGTCAAAGGAGAATGGTTACACTGATGAACATGGAAGTCAATACACATCTATAAAGTACCTACTAGGCATCCAGTGCTAACCCCTAAAGGATGGAAACTAAGTGGCCAAGCTTAATGCAGGGAGGAAACCACTCTGGTCAAGGAGATAAGCAGCATGTCGATGAAACAAGCCAGAGCCCAGTTCACAGTGGGGTATCTAGTCCGGGTTGTGGGCAGTCACAGGGAAGAGCTCAATGGGGCTGGAGTTGAGAGCAAAAGCTTGAAAGAGGTGCCCTGTGGGGAGAAGCTCCCCAGGGTGATCCCATCATGCAGCCAGGCTTGAGAACTACCGCATGAGGGCACCTGGCTACAGGACAGGGTCACCCTGGGGAGCTTCTACAAAATACCAGTCTGGCCCCACTCCAAACCCATTCATCCAGATGCTCCAGGATGAGGCCCGGGCCCCGGGGAAAGGCACTGGAAGAGCTCCCCAGGTGATTCTGATGCACCGTGAGGGTTGAGAACCACTGCCCAAAATCTGGCATCCAGGAATGACAGCAAGATTTACTCCACAGGACTACCTCTTTTTATTTTGGCATTAAATTTCATTTTAGTATCTAACGCCAGACCTACGTCTACTGCATCTAATTTGTAACAAATTAAAATGCAAAGCAGGATGTGACTTAGCAGTTTAAAGGGTAAGAAGAGAGCGCCCCACCAAAGAATTTAAAATAACATCTTGTGGTTTGAATTTTATCAGTGGGTGTTGTTATCCATCCTTAACTGACAACTGCTGGCGGAAGCAGGGTAGAGTTTTAACAAGTGGCAACCACAGGCTGCATTTCAGTACTTATCTAAAAAGGCGATCAACCGAGTCACTGTGACATATGAATGCAAATTTTAAAAACTTCTCTATCTTCTGTAAAAATCTACTAATTTTCTTTTCAGAAATGTAAACAGGAAGCTAAATGTAAACACGAACAATGCTCCATGAAAGCGACCTGAACCTTCTCAAATAACAAGAAACTAAATACCCAGTGGCTAAGGTATCAGATGTGCACACTTGAAGTTCCTTTGGGCGTCTAACTAAAAATAACCCGAGGATGAAGAATCTAAGCTGGGAAAAAAAAAAAAATCAAACGAATTTCTCGAGATACAGCTTGGGGGTGCCCTTCCAGAATTGCAGGGGCAACCAGAAACGAGGCGTTATAAGAGGCTCGAAAGAAAGCGAGAATTCACTAATTTAACGTATGTAGGTGGGGAGAGCAAGCGATACAGGCAGTTTTACTCACTCCTAGGGGAAGGACTGTTGCAAGAAAATGAACACAAGACCGCTAAACGGTGCAAGCGGAACAAAATTATAAGAATTGGATGGAAAAGGCAGAGAGAAGAGAACTTAAAAACTGGGGTGGATATCAGGAGACTAGAGCTAAAAAGGGAAGAAAAACGTACAAGCACTTCTGTAATTGATGCCAACGATGCCATGGTTATTTTTTCTCTCCGGTAGTATACACATCAGAAGCAATTTGAAGGCTGTGTCTTATTCTTTTTTTGGTTCTGTTTTTAAAATTGCCTACAACAGGCACAGAACCTGGCATGTGGCAGGTTATTTATCAAATGGATGACCTATGTGCCCCCCCCTTACACTAAGCTACTAGATTTCTATTAGAAGCTTTTTTAATCTAGAAATAGAAAAATATTCTCAACTATCCCCATTTATCAAACGTAAAAATGTAAGTCTGGATGGATCCTGTTGAGAAGCTTGTATCTTCTGAGAGTGCTATCAAAGTAATAAGTAACAGAAATTACAAGAAAACCGAAGTCAGAATGTGAGATGTAAATAATGTATCAAAACTCTAGCTGGATTCCATCAAATTAATTTTAAAAATGATGGTCAGCAGCCAGAACGCTGCTCTTCACTCTGAATTCCCAGTGGTGTGCATTCACTGCAGACCTAGGCTGAGTCAGGGAGGTGAGCATACTGAAGGGCTTTCAATACCCTATTTTGTATTCAGACAGCATCTCTCATCAAGGAAGTCCCAGTGCTATGCAAATGGCAACCCCCCACCCTCATACCCAAGGCAGAGCCACTCTGGCACAGAGCAATGACGACCCTCTCCTGAAAGGGAGACATGCCCCAGTTTCTAGACACAGGTCAGATCTCAAGGCTTATTTATGGCTTAGGGAGAGCTGATGCCAATTCTGATTCATCATTACCGGTGTGGAAGACATATTTTTTGAAGATGATGACACCAATATACATCTCATCCCCAAATGCTCTCTACTGGTTAGTGGGGTCTATATGTTTCCTTCCTGTGAACCTGAGTGAGCTTGTCATTATGCCCAAAGTGACCCCACTGTGTGACTTGCAAAGCTACGTTAGAAGCGGTAACACAGCTTCCACCCAATGCTATGTCTCTCTCGGGATGCTCAGTCTTCAACTTAGCCATCATGATGCGAGGAAGCCCCAACTCAGCAAGGTGGAGGGAACACTTGGAAGGGCTCATTTTGAAAAGAACTGAGGCCACACCCCGACACCAGCCGACAGACACCACTAACTCAGGCATGAGTGAGTCTTCTGAGGTTCCTGCCACCCACCTTCTCACCATCCCAGCTGACACTGAGTGGAGCAGACTCCAGCCTTCCCCCCCAAATCCTGTTTGCATCACAGATTTGAGAGCTAAATAAAATGTTAATGTCTTAAGCCCCCGATTTTCAGGGTTGTTTGTTACACAGCATCACATAACTGCAACACTAGGCAGGAATCCTTACCAGAGCCCCCTCCAGGTGGTATGCACGAGAACACGAGGGTCAAAAAGGCAACTCAATCAGCAGTAACGCCCCCTTCACCTGACGCTCAGGCCATCAGGCTCCTCCTACCAGAGCATCCCGCTCCTATCGTGTAAGTCAGACTTGGAAGCGGGCTCCTTGGTCAACAAACCCAGACCTTCCCTTGAAAATCACATATATGAAGCCCACAGTAGAGCATACGGGTCAATTAGCTGATCAAGGTGGGTATGTACCTGATAGTCATAGAAAAATGGGACAATGGAATCTAGAACAGGGGAAAGATGAGAAGACAAACAAATCCTTAAGAACCCATTAAACATACCTGCTAGCACAAACCACAGAATTTCTCATTCACCACTTGGCATTTATCAGTTGCTTACGCTGTGGCTGGGAGTGAGTTCTCAGCTTGCAAATGAGCCACAGAGAAATTCCTACTGAGGTCACGAGGTCAGTCATGGGAGTACAACTAGGACAGAAACCAGGACGTACTCTCCATTAAGAACACACATCCAGAGACGAAGAGGGAACTGAAGGAAAAGTCCTAAGCAGATACATTTAAATATTTCTAAAGAGCAGTTTTGTTGTTAAATTAAAGAGCCAAGTGGCGCCTGGGTGGCTCAGTCGGTTGAGCATCCGACTCATGGTTTTGGCTCAGATCTGTGGTTTCCAGGTCGTGGGATTGAGTCCCGCATTGGGCTCTGTGCTCAGGGGTGAATCTGCTTAAGACTTTCCCTCCCTCTCCTTCTGCCCCTTCTTCCTCCTTCCCTTTCTCTCTCTCTAATGGGTAAATCTTTAAAAAAAAAAAAAAAAAAAAAGTCAAAATCCTAAGCTCCACTGAGTCCTTTAGTAAGAACACTGACTAGCTCTTGGGCCTTGGCCAGACCATTGTCTAGCTGACCCTGCCCTGCAAAGATCAGCCACTCACAGGATTCCCAGGGGCTATTTGTGCTCAGAGACCAGAGGGTGCCAACAAGACAGTAAGGAGAGCAGTGCCTCATTGTCTGAGTTGGAGCAGAAGAATGATTGAAAGCAGAGGGAAGGAGGGAAAGAAGCCAGGAGACCAACTCATTTGGGCTGTAATGAGCCCTGGGTAATCATGACATCATGATAAGCATAAAAACTGGAGCTAGCCAATAGAATTTGCAATGCTGTCTGACACCAAGGCCTCTTCACCACACGTGGTGGCTGCTGAGCACTTGAAATGTGGCCAGTGCAACTAAGAAACTGAATTTTAAATTTTATTTAACTTTAAATAATTTAAATGTACATAGTCCCATGTGGCTGGTAGCTGCCATATTAGACAATACTGCTTTACCAAGCCATTCTAAAGCCCTGATTTCCTCCCAGCTTTCCTTTGGCACAAAGTGAGAATGCCTTCGGGACAATCTTTCAGGTATGTCCTCACCCCCACCAACTAGAAAAAAGTCAATGGCTGGCGTACAACTGCGTCACCATAAAGGACGATGGCCAAAATTTAAATGTAGTAACTCATCTGGGTAATTTTCTTTCCCATCCCCTCCACTGATTGAGAATGAATTAAAGGGAGAGACAAGCTCATAGTTTTCTACATCAGGTCAGTGGGGAATTTTAGTAATAAGCCCAACCTAAACTAACAGGTACCTCAAACTATGTCAATATGGAGATGAGCTTCTTTAAAGGCATAGATCCTCCAATTCATAATCCACTAGGAACATTACAAAAAGATGTGGAAAGGTCATGTGTCATTTAGGAATGGCTTATAATGGCTGCTTAGTTTTAAGACAATAGCGGTGATAGGCAAAGATCATTATTTTGCCACAAAAAGATGTTAGCTCACAGAATTATCAGATGTCGATTTTTTTGGTAGATGACAATATTTACCATTTTCCACTGTCTTCAGAAGGCAACAGAACCCACTCTCGGCCAGCCAGGCGTCTTTTCACAGAGTGCAGGGAGGGAAGGCGAGAAGCAGTTTAAGAGGGTTCCTGCACAATTTCCAAAGTCCTAGAAACAGCTCCACAAAGCTGCTCAGTAACTATCATTTGGCCTGCAGGAAAGTTGTAAATTTGGCAAGGAAATGAGTTTACCGAGAAAAGAGCCAATCTCCCAGTCTCCCAATATTCAAGTATTTCCATAATCTGATATCTGATTTACCAACTTATATTTCAACCACTGCCCAGTATAATAACCTCTTCTGCTTGCCTGAACCAATGTCTGCTTGCTTAAAATTCCTAAAAGTGCCCAGTTCATGACAGGCGCGTTCTCATAAATTGCTAGTAGACTATCAACTGGCACCTCTTTAGAAGACAATGTGGCAATAGCAAGATTGTCTTTCAAAAATAAAGGCAAGAGGCAACAGGCAACAGCTTCCAAAGAGAAAACGACTCCGAAAACATGGCATCCAAAAGCCCTTTTCCAAAAAATCTTAATGACAATGAAGCCCCCCAAATATTAAATGACCAAGAATGCCAATGGAGAAAGACCAAGGGTTAACAGTGCATTGATTATGACTGAAGCAGTCGGGGAATAACCAGGGCAATTATAGCTAGTGAGGGTTAAAAGTATAAATCCTGGGGCGCCTGGGTGGCTCAGTCGTTAAGCGTCTGCCTTCGGCTCAAGGCCTGATCCCAGGGTTCTGGGATCGAGCCCGATGTCAGGCTCCTCTGCAGGAAGCCTGCTTCTTCCTCTCCCACTCCCCCTGCTTGTGTTCCCTGTCTCACTGGCTGTCTCTCTCTCTGTCAAATAAATAAATAAAATCTTTAAAAAAAACAATAATAATAATAATAATAATTTCTCCTTTGAACTTTTTTTGATTTGCTTGATTTTTAAATGTAAGGAACACATATCACTAATATAAAAATGAAAAAGCAATTACTTTTCCGACTTGAACGGTCCATTTTCCTCAAATGGTCACCTGATCCATGCTTCGCTTATTTCCCCAACCTCCCCACCCCAGATTCTGACTCAGATACCTCAGCAGGTCCTCTGCATTCTCTGATCCTTCTTTCTTTCTGGCTTTTGTCTTCGTGGTTGGAAACGCGTTAGGCTCAAGCAGGTGTCAAGCAGGGTAAGGCGGCCACCGCCACCAACGCAGGTAAGCCCGGCCGTGGGGCTTGGGTCTGTAGACTAGAGGTGTGAATGGAAACTACTCCCATGTGCGCTGTTGTTCCAGCACAGCGGTGACACACCGACCCACCAGACTTACGAGAAGTGAAGGCAGCTCTACCACTAAGTCCCCTGCCGACTCTCGCTCTCCACTCTACCCCCACCCTGCGCCCCCTCTCTTTTAAAGACAGTTAAAGAAATAAATCCTGGGGCGCCTGGGTGGCACAGCGGTTAAGCATCTGCCTTCGGCTCAGGGCGTGATCCCGGCGTTATGGGATCGAGCCCCACATCAGGCTCCTGTGCTATGAGCCTGCTTCTTCCTCTCCCACTCCCCCTGCTTGTGTTCCCTCTCTCGCTGGCTGTCTCTATCTCTGTCAAATAAATAAATAAAATCTTTAAAAAAAAAAAAAAAAAAAAGAAAGAAATCCTATCAGACCTGGAAGCAAGGAGTGCTTGGGGGAGGGAGGGAAAGGTGGAAGAACTCTGAGGGGAATGGAGTAGCCGGTATGCCCCCTGGGAGCCGGCTATAGTCCACTCTAGCCCAGAACTCCAGGAATGCATTCCAGACATAACACGCGGATCTGACAACTCAGCACAAGGTAGCTGTCCCAGCTTTGTTTATTCCATAGAAGTCAGTGCCCTTGTTTTGTAAGGGTCCTCCTTTTCTTGCCTCTTCCTGACCTTTATCCTAAGGAGTACGTGCCAGAGCAAAAGGAATCGAATTTTACAAATTCAGTAGATCAGAGACTATTAGGTGCTACATAAACCAAGCTATACACCTAACAGATTAAAAATAAATAAATATGGAGCTCTTGGAAGATAAAGGATCTTGTAAGTTATACATACATACACATGGCATTTCAGGAGTTTGATTTAGCTCCTAGTTTAAGTGCTTATATTTTGGACAGGTCTCTTAGTAGCACAACAGAGAGACACAACCAGCTTCTATGTGCCAGCAGTCATGACTTCCTGGAAACAGCAACTCAAAAAGATGAAAAAATCAGAGTTCATGTCTGAAAAATTAAGCTGCTATCCTAGGTCATAATTATTCAAAATGTGCTCTGCCAGGGACACCTGGGTGGCTCAGGAGGTTAAGCATCTGCCTTAGGCTCAGGTCATGATCCCAGAGTCCTGGGATCGAGTCCTGCATCAGGCTCCTTGCTTAGCAGGGAGCCTGCTTCTCCCTCTGCCTGCTGCTCCCCCTGCTTATGCATGCTCTCTCTCTCTCTCTTTCTCCCTCTGACAAATAAATAAATAAATAAATAAATAAATAAATAAATAAATAAATAAATAAATAAATAAAATCTTTTTTTTTTTTTTTTTTTAAAGTGCTCTGCTAAATAACCTCAGTCACACAGGGCTCTCTGTGGCTGTGAAACAGGAGTCTCCACACCTGTCACCTTGGGGATTACTGCTCCCACTTTCCCTATTGAAGACACAGTATAATACATGTTGGCACATTAAAGGCTCTGAGAAGTCCTGCAGTTAAAACACATGCCAAATCTGTTAATTTTGTTGAACCCATCCCAAACCTACATGACCAGGGAATGTCTTCTTTGAGGTGACACTTAACAATAGTCCTTCAGTCTGACAATCCTGTCTAGGTTTAAAATTCAATTATCCTGAGTTCATGAAATTATTTGAACTCTTACCTTTAAAGTTGGTTTATCCATCATGTACATAGTAGCTTAACATGCACAGGCACCACTTCCTGGTTATAAATTAGGCTCACAACAGCCAGGAAATAACACTTAGATACTCTTTGCTTACAGTATCATGTCTAGACGTGGTCAAGAGAAACCACGAGAAACCATGATAATCACATAAAAACCAAAAGCAAGTTTCAGAAACTGGGAACATGCTTCCCTGTTTGACCCAATAGTCTCCTAAAAGCCCTCCCTGGTCTCTCATTATCACATATCTTCCCCCAAACCCAACTTCCCCACTCTCGTTCCCCCTCTTGCTTTCTAAAGTTTATACTCAGACTCAATCTTTTCTACCTCAGTCTGAAATTGCCCCAAAGAGGAAACATTTGAATGGGAAGTAAAGTATCATTTGGAGAAAAGAAGCAGCACTCCAGAGACAGGCACTCTTGATTAACTGGACAAAATCCTAAAAGAAATCTTGCGGAAATTATCTCAGAAATTAAGTACTCACACAACTGTCATGCAGGCTTACTTAAAAACATAGCTCAAGCATTTTGCACATACTCCCACCCAAGAAAATGGGATGACATTTAGTATTTACTTAACAAAGGTTTATTGCACTTACTATTGGTCAGGGACAACTCTAGATAGTAGGGATAAAGGAGTGAGCAAAGTCTGAAACACTGCACTACACACAATACTATAGAATAGACTAGAAAACTCAGTAATACTAATCTATATGATAACTCTGGGGAAAACAGCTTCTAAATTGAAGAAGGCTGATTTTAAGGAAGAATTTAAAATGATATTATAAGGCACAAAGGAACTTTTCTGGCATCTGTGAGAAGGGTATGGGTAAGGCAAGAGATACTTATTTTGTACCTGTCATTTCCCAGACACCATGCTAGATGCTTTTACATATGTTACGTTCTTTAATTCTCAAAATTATCCTTTGACTTAGGTTTTAAGCTTCATTCTACAGTTAAGAAACCAGGACAGAGCTAGTGGTCAAACTTTTGTCATATGCCTGATTCCAAATCCATGCCTTTTATACAAGAATAGAGAGGTTCAACCTGAAACAGGATTCATGGCCACTTCAGAGCAACATTTCTAATATGACTTTATGATGGCAGAGAAAAGACACGTCTAAACATGTGAGATAGAAGAGTGGACATCAACATCTCATCAAAAAATAATCCTCATAAATTTGTAAGAATCACACTTCCCAATTTTAAAACATACCACAAAGCTACAGGAATCAAAACAGTGCATACCAGCATAAACAGAGATATATAGATGAAGGGAATAGAATTGAGAATGCAGAAATTAAACTCAAATATACAGTCAATTCATTTTGAACAAAGGTGCCAAGACAATTCAATGGGGAAAGAATAGTCTTTTCTATAAATGGTGCTAAAAAAAGGTGGATATTCATATGCAAAAGGATAACGCTGGACCCTAACTTCATACCATATACAAAAATTTACTCAAAATAAACCAAAGACCTAAATGTAAAAGCTAGAACTATAAAATCCTTAAAGGAAAACACAGGGATAAAATTTCCTGACTTTGAACTATGTCATAGTCTATTTGATATGACACCTAAAGCAAAATCAATAAAGAAAAAAATAGAAAGCTGGACTCTTATCAAAATTAAAAAACTTTTGGGGCCCCTGGGTGGCTCAGTTGGTTGAACATCTATCTGACTCTTGATTTTGGCTCAGGTCATGATCTCAGGGTCGTGGGATTGAGCTCCACGTCTCCCAAGGATGGGAGAAAATATTTGTAAATGGTATACCTGATATGGGCTAGCTAGCATCCAGAATATATAAAGAACTCTTACAACTCAACAATGAAAAACAACCCGATTTTTTAAATAGGCAAAGGACCTGGAGATATTTCTCCAAAGAAGACACACAAATGGTCAATAGCACATGAAAAAATACTCAACATCATTAATTATGAGAGAAATGCAAATCAAAACTACAAAAAAATACCACTTCACACCCCCCAGGACAGTGAGGGTAATAAATAAAGCAATACGCAAACAAAAGGCAGATGAGGAAGGATGTAGAGAAACTGGAGCCCTCATACATGTTGGCAGGAATGTATACATTGGAGAAACAGTCTGACGGTTCCTCAAAATGTTAAACATAGTTACCATATGAGGCAGCAATTCCACTCCTAGGTAGATACCCAAGAGACTTGAAAACATGTTCACAGGAAAACTTGTACAAGAATGTTCATAGCAGCATAATTCATAAGAGTGGAAAAACTCAAATGTCTATCAACTGCTGAATGGATAAACAAAAAGTGTAATATCTATACATTATGGGTTGAATGTTTGTGTTGTCATCCCAAAATTCGCAAATTGAAGTCTAATACTCAATGTGATGGTATTTGGAGGTGAGACCACTGAAAGCTCATTAGATCATGAGAGTGGAGCCTTCATGAGTGAGATTAGTGCCCTTATTTTTTAAAAAAAAAAAAAAAGCAAAACCTTGCTTCCTCTCTGCTCTCAGCCATGTGAAGATACAGCAAGATGATAGCCAGGAAGTGGGCTCTCATCAGACACTAGATCAGCCGGCACCATGATCTGGGATTTCCTGGACTCCAGAACTAAAAGAAATAAATGTTTGCTCACTATTTAAGCCAACCAGTCTATAGTAATTTGTTATAGAAGCCCAAACTGACTAAAAGACCATACAATGGAATATTATTCATCTGTAAAAAGGAATAAAACATTGAGTCATGCTACAACATGGATGAACCTTGAAAACATGCTAAGAGAAGGAAGAGAGAGAAAAAACTCCACACATTATATAATTCCACTTATATGAAATGTCCAGAATAAGCAAATCTGTAGAGACAGAAAGTAAGTGTGTTTACCAGGGCCTGAAGATAAGCAAAATGGGGAAGAATGGGATTCCTTTTGGGGTGATAGAAATGTACCAGAATTAAATGACGATGATGGTCATACAATTTTGTGAGTTTATTAAAAAAAAAAAAATCACTGAATTATACATTTTAAAAGGGTAAATTTTGTGGTATTGAAATTACATATCAATTTTAAAAATCCTCCCTTCCTAAAAATAACCTTTGAATCAAATAGAATCAGATATATAGTAATCCATGTTCTCCCACAAAAACCACTGGCATGAGGTAAGTCCACTTTTGCGGAGTCAAATGTGACACCGGATGTGACGCTTGAATTTAGTCCTAAGATTCAAAAAAGAACTATTCTGTGTTCTGAAAGTGCTTTAAAACAGCATATTCCATTAAAAACAAATGAGAGGGGCACCTGGATGGCACAGTTGGTTGAGTGACCGACTCTTGGCTTCAGCTCGGGTCATGATCTTAGTCATGGGATTGAGACCCAAACGGGGCTCCATGCTTAGCATGAAGTCTGCTTGAAATTCTCTCTCCCTCTGCCCTTCCCACTCAGTCTCTCTCTCTCTCAAATAAATAAATCTTAAAAAAAAAAAAAAAAACCAGGGGCGCCTGGGTGGCTCAATCGTTAAGCGTCTGCCTTCGGCTCAGGGTGTGATCCTGGAGTTCTGGGATCGAGCCCCACATCAGGCTCCTCCGCTGGGAGCCTGCTTCTTCCTCTCCCACTCCCCCTGCTTGTGTTCTCTCTCTCGCTGGCTGGCTCTCTCTCTGTTGAATGAATAAATAAAATATTAAAAAAAAAAAAACCAAATGAGCAATATAATAACATGGAAGCCTATCATTTCAGACTAGTCTACATAAAGCCCCTGAATCTGTATGCTCTAGTGAACTCATGGAAAGGAAAGAATGAAATAGCCAAGTCAAAGGTCAAAGGCAACCTCAACACATGGAAACACCAATACGAATCACAAGACTTGCCAACGCTGCTTCCCACATTAGTCATCCTAGAAATCATGAATAGATTGTGGGTACTCCTCCTCATTTGAGAGGTTGCTGACAACCATACCCAGAAATGAAACACCAGGTCCTCCCTCCAAGATCTCAAAGGCATTCTTCTATGTTGGTAGGCAGTAACAGCTTCCATCACTGAAGGCCTGGTTACAAGCAATCGGGTCTAATTAAAAACCTTACGGAACGATTGAAAGCCAAATCTGGATGTGATGTGTAAAATGACTTTCAAGCTCTGAAACAGTTGATTTTTGATCTGTACTCCTGGTTTACATTTAGCAATGACTCAGACCCACATTTTTTAAAAAAAAAAAAAGTTTACTATGACTTTAACTCTCAGAAATACCACCATGTAGGTTAAAATAGATATGCATACACACATATTCACACAATCCAACCCATCACTAGTCAAAAGAGCACCCAAGCTAATGAAAAGCCTGTAGCTTTAGAAAAGCACAGGATAAAATTGAGCAATCACAGGTAATTCCAACTTTTGAGAGGCTGTGTTCTAAAAGGTAATTATAAATCAGCTGTTTCAAACTCAAAACATTTTCCCATGGAAATCTGTTCGTTTGTGATCATGTGCTCAAGCTAGCCCAGAGGGAACTTACTCAATGCGCTTAAAGTAGAGAGACAATGGCACTTCTTATAGGGGGAAGATGCCTTCCAAGTCAACTCTAGGATGTAGCTCAGAGTGGCAGCAGCGCAGATGCGCATCAGGAAATAGGATGGGGGGGCGCCTGGGTGGCTCAGTTGTTAAGCATCTGCCTTCGGCTCAGGGCATGATCCCAGAGTCCTGGGATCGAGCCCCACATCGGGCTCCCTGCTCAGTGGAAAGCCTGCTTCTTCCTCTCCCACTCCCCCTGCTTGTGTTCCCTCTCTCGCTATCTCTCTCTCTCTGTGTCAAATAAATAAATAAAATCTTAAAAAAAAAAAAAAAGGAAATAGGATGGGAACACTCTGGTCCCAACATTCCCCAGGTATTCTACACCGGTGCAAAATACAGGCCATGGTCCACGGTGTAAATCAGACATAAGAATCCTCCTTCACAAGGACCTCTAAGGCTGGGAGAGTCTATGGTTTTTTGCTACGCTCCCAAAGTTGGGTTTTTTTTGGGGGGGGTTGTTTCATTTTTGGGGGTTGTTTTTTTTTTTTTTTGAGAGAGAGAGCAAGCATGCATGTGAACAGAGGGTTGGGGGCGAAGGCACAGGGAGAGAGAGAGAATCTTAAGCCAGCTCCACACACATCGAGGAGCCCAACATAGGGTTCTATCTCATGACCCTGAGATCATGACCTGAGCAGAAATCAAGAGTTGGATACTTAACCAACAGAGCCACCCAGGTGTCCCCTCAAAGTTCTAATTTCAGTAAATGCTTATCTGGAAATGAAAGCAAACCAAAGAATTCATATTGCAAGATTTTTTTTAAAAAACTTTGTTGAATTATAACAGTCATATAGAAAGTCATATTGCTGAATTTTTTTAAAAAGAATTTATTTATTTATTTGTTTGTTTATGGGGGGGATGTAAGTAAGAGGAAGGAAAGGGACAAGCAGACTCCACACTGACTGTGGAGACCAATGCAAGGCTCGATCTCATGACCCTGAGATCATGACCTGAGCTGAAATCAAGAGCCAGATGCTTAACTGAGTGAGCCACCCAGGCGCCCCCATGTTGCTGAATTTTTAAAAATGTATTTTGTAGAGAAAATACATGAAAAGTAGTAAATTTCAGTAACTTCTCAAATGTTTCTACAGTCAATGCAGATTCCATTCACCATTACTACTATGTCCTACACCTAGCAGAGAGGCTGCACATAGCAAGCCCCTCAAAGACATCTGTGGAATCTCTGTACCTTTAACATCATTAGCATTGTGCATGTAATTTATTTTTTAAATACCCTAGAATAACTTATATAAACTGTGATAGGGACTAACAGGATTGGCCTGGCTTCAGAAAAGATATCACATAGGTGAAAAATAGAAAATAGATCATTAAAAAAATAATAATCACTATCCTCAAATGCTGCAGTGTCTGGACTGGGTTATAAAGAATTCCAACGGGAAACAGTGGGATGCAGCGGGGACAGCACAAACGTGGGTGGCAGAAAGACAGGCTTGCCCTTGCCACGGTGTGACCTCGAGAGAGCTGCCTCTTGGTGCCTCGATGCCCTCAACCACAGAACTATTCTCTTGCAGGGAATTGGGTGGCTGAGTGGCCAGGATGGAAGGGAAATTAAGTTTTCAGTGGATGCCCTTGATGCCTTTAGAATGTGGTTTCACAAATCGGTATCACTCATTGAACAACTGAAGAAATAGGAGGCCTTACAAGACTGATCATTCCAGCAACCCCCCAGGAGAACTGGGAAGAGTGTGATAACTCAGGCCACCCTCCTGGCTCTTCTCCCACCACCTCCTGGTGCTCCTCTGACTTACCCTGTGCGGCCGGCTCAGCCCCCATTCTTCAGCCTGACCTCATTCTAGCCTGACCACCTGGTTCTGACTCACGGCCTTGCCGTTCACCCTGCTATCGGGGCTAATCCTCCCCAGCCCCGCGTCAGGTTTTCAGGTCAAGGATCTGTCTGCTCCGCACCCGCCACGACCTGCCAATGCGGGCGCTGACCCGGAGCTTCCGGTGGGTGGGGGGGTGGGAATGAATCGTCCTCCCTGTGGAAAACTCCAGGGTTAATTCTGAATACAAAGTGAGCTTACTACCAAGGGTGAATACAGAAAGGGCAAGGGAAAAAAAAGGAAAGGAAAGAAAAATGAATGAAAAGGCAGGATGAGTTACAGCTTTAGGAGCAGAAAAAAATTAAAAGGCAAAGATCTAAGTGTGGCTGTCACGGACACTCTGCCGTGTCCCTCACCCACTCACCCTGCACACACACCATGTCAGAGACAGGGCTCACCCAGCGAATTCTTCACTTCAGGGACAGCGAGTCCATCCTAAAAGATAGGTGATCTATTGCAAATGGTGGAAACTATCAAGAAAGGGTCTGCACTAATCCTCTTTCTTTAATAGGCCCATGAAGAACACAAGGCATGCTTGTTGAATTATCTCTGCAGAGAGGAGCTCATCGTGAGGGGGATTGGTGGGGAAGGTGGAGTCAGGACTATCCAGTCTTCTTATACCACCTATAAGAGGGACTCCTCTCCTCAGCACCCTTCTCTCTGAGAACCAGCCCCTCCCTGGCCCCTGGAGTGACCCAAACCAAGGGCAGCCACCGTACTGACTAACCTGAGCCAACGTGATTGTCTCTGTCCAGAATCTGAAAGGTAGACACAGGGACCGAAGCTGACTCTAATGACACTGAACTTGGGAGACCCGTGGGACTGCCGGGGATGCTATTCTGAACCAGGTGCAGGGAAAGCAGAGAGAATGGGATGGCAGGGTGGGTATTCAGAGAAGGGCTGGAAGGCAAAGAGAGGCCAACTGCAGAAATGCAGAATGAGACACAGAAAGACGGACAGCACACACGTGCTGTAAGGCACAGCCAGGGGTAACGTGAGAGGCACATAAAGAGACAAGTCAGATGGAGAGGCCAGGTGGGCTGGGCTTCCCAGCAGGGGAGTGCAGATTTTGGGGGACTGCTGCCATGTCTGAGGCCCTGCCAAATTTCAGCTCTGCTTCCTGCCGCCTGCCCTGTGCACAACCCCTGCTGTCAACCCAACAAAACCCTCCCTTAGTTGATTCAGTTGCACATATCATTTTCCACATGTGAAGTTAGTAATTTTAACTATCAATACCCAAGAAGAGGAAGGATTGGCAAATTTTGACACATATTGTTGATTACAGTATAAATCAGTAAAAATATTTGGGAAACGTATTGAGCAATTGTTATTCAAATGTTATAAAATACTCTTATCCTTTTACTCAATATTTATGATGGGGAAAAAGTTGATACAACCTTCATGCCCAACAGTAGGGGAAAAGTTAAGCAAGTTAAGACTAGAATAAATTATTTCATATCAGGAATAATATTGCCTCTAAAATCATTTGCAAAGAACGTAACTTATAACCTCTTCATGTTAAAAGAAACATGCTAAAATAGAAAAATGCAGAAAATATGTAAAAATGTATACTGAAAATAAAGATCACTCAAAGAGACAATGGGGGGCTGTATTTGGATATCAAATCAAAGGGGTTCCCCCCCCTCCTTATTAATGTACTTTCAATACTTTTATGAGAATATATTCAAGATGATATATTTAATCACTTAAAATATGAGGGGAAAATAGTGAGAGCCTGTCCCCTCACACTTTCGCACTTGTTTTTCTCAAGCTGTGACTTATCCTCTTGGTAAGGTCCCACTTTGGAGTCCTACATGGAACTACTGACTCCGGTAACTGGGTGAAGCTTATTGCCAATGCTGTCATGTGGACATTTACTTACTACACATTTCCTTGATGCCTGCCCACCTTGTATGAGGTTGGGTTTAACCAGTACAGACACACTGATGGGCAACTTCTTACATTCTGAGGCAGCCATTCCATTTTTTATATTGTGATTTTTAAAAGATTTTATTTATTGAGAAAGAGAGAGAGCGAGAGCATGCAAACGGGAGGAGGGGCAGAGGGAGAGAGAAAATACCAAGCAGACTCCATGGGGATAGTGAGCCCAAGGCGGGGCTGAATCCCATGACCCCCAAGATCACGACTCCAGTCAAAATCAAGAGTTGGGCACTCAACCGACTGCACCACCCAAGCACCCCAGCCATTCAATTTTTAAATGTTTTGATGATCAATGATCTCCAGCTTAATCTGCAGCCCTGAGGCCTATGTGAGAGGCTCGGCAATCCACCAGGGGTTAGGAGACTGTTCCATTTCCAACAAGGTTCCCCTCCTCTCCAAATATTTAGACCTATAGCAGTGCTACTCAAGGTTCTGCCCAAGAATCAGATTTGTCCTGGTTCAGGTTGGTTGCTTGTTTCCCCTTCTTTGGGGATAATACAAATCAGCTCTATCTGGCTGTCATTAATGTCCTCTTTTTTTCATTTCTTTTTTATGCGCATACACACATATATGCAAAGGGGACAAGGGGAAGAGGCACAGCAATTTATCATTTTTATACACGTCTTCGGGTCTTTACAGCCTAAGAGCACTGTAGACCTATACATATAATTTACATTCAGAAAACGTTATTAAAGATTGTGAAATAAATGGTATGACCGCAGAGTTCAAGGTTTTAAATACCATATATATGAGCTTGAGGTCTGATTAAAAGAAGCCAAGAGAGGAAAGAAAAATTCTCCTGGCAGGCTCTTCACTGACTTATAGCTATAATAACAAACCCCCCCCATCACCCCTTTCAACATGCATCCCAGAAGTGTGTGTAGATGGAGGATGATGAGGTCAGTGTACTTATCCGATTTTCTTATTTGTTGTCTAGGTCTTGGAACACAAGAAAGGATGCCCACCTATCATCATATGTGGCCAGGTGCCCTTTTAAGACTAGAAGTAATACCCCAATTCCAGGCCAAATATTCCAAAACCCAAGACATTTTCCACATCTCTCCTTGCTGGGCCTCTCAATTAAAAACAAAAACTTTCTTCCTCCCAAGAGGCCCCGTAGGCAGGCCTGCTTGAAGTGAGAAGTACTGAAAGGTCTCAAATGATTTCTACAGGGATGGCTCTTCTTTCAGGTTCAATTCCTGAGGAAGGAAAACTTCCCCTCAGGAGCAACCTCTAGCTTCCTAGGGCTAAAAATGCATTCGGCAGCTCCTCGTCACATACGAACATTTCACTGTTTTTATCTGTCACTGTTTGTAGCAAAGGGCATCACTGGGTTACACAGAAGAGGAGAAAAGCAGGAAGAGAGGTGGGTTCTGCCAACTGCTTAAATCAGGCTTTTTACTTTACACTTCAGTGTGGTTAGAGTTCAGAGAGCTGGCGGATTTGACACATGCAGCCCCACAGCCATTATCTGACCCATATTTGTGACACGGAAAAGGTTGAGTAGAGGAACAGTCTTGGCTTCCATGGATCAGGCTGGCACACCTGGAGTTAAAGAGCCAGAACACTTACTCTGTTATATTAAAACGACCCTTAAATAGCTAGAGAGTAAAACCTTATCAGCCTTCAGTTTTGCCCTGGGGTGGTGAAGAGGCAGACACAATGACTAGGTGAACTCCTATAATAGGGCTTGTATGCGGTGGTAACCGGACCTATTATTTCTTTATGTCTAGAACAATGACCCTCTGGGTGTTCTGAGTTGAGGAAAGTGAGAGCGATCCATTTGCAGCTACAGAAACAGTGTTTGCAAGATGGACACCAGTTCACAAAAAGCTCTCCAGTCCTTGTTGTGAACATGTCAGGGCATGTCATGCCCCTGTTCAAATTTCTTTGGTAGATACTCATTACCTACAAATAATAGATAATCTGCAAATCAGAATCACCTGTGGACATTTTAAAAAACTGAACATGCTCAAGTCCTCTTCCTGAGGATTCTAATTCAATGGTCCTGGGATCTTAGTATGAACGTTTTAAAACAAACTTTCCAAATTAAAATGCACAGGATTGAGGACTACCAGTTGATGAGAGGAGGTCTCAAGCCTTCTGTATTACACACAAGCCTCAATTCCCGTAACTATCCAGCTCACATTTCACCCTCCAACAACACCCATCCACTTGGCAGTTCCCCACACAAACGGTTTCTGAGCCTTTCTGGCAGCCATCCCTGCCCTCATTGTGAATATGGCCGAGTAGCCACTATCCAGGGTGTGGCTCAAATGAGGCTTTCAGTCCATTCTTCCCTGACATTTCCAGATACACAAAAGATACAGAGAAAGGAATTTAAGCAGACCACTACAGAAAAGGATCAAATTGCAAAGGAAGAGAACAAGAGTAGAGGAACAGAGGAATTACAAAACAGCCAGAAAATAATGAGCAAAATGGCAATAAGTGCATACCTATCAACAATCACTTTAAATGTAAACGAACTAAATTCGCCAAAGACACAGAGTGTCTGAATGAATTAAAAAAAAAAAAAAAAAGACTCACTTCAGCAGTAAAGACACACGTAGGCGGAAAGGGAAGGAATGGAAAAAGATATTCCATGCAAATGGAAATGAAAACTTAGTAGGTATACTTACATCAGACAAAATAGACTTGAGACAAAAACATTAATAAGAGACAAGGAAGGTCATTATATAATGATAAAGAAGTCAATCCAGCAAGAGATATAATCGGGGTAAATATTTATGTACCCAGAATAGGAGCACCTAAATATGTAGAGCAAATATTAACGGACCTAAGAGAAGACACAGACAGCAATACAATAATAACAGGGGATTTTAATGCCCCCTTTCATCAATGGCTAGATCATCCAGACAGAAAATCAATAAGGAAACATCGGGCTTAAATGACAGGTTAGACTAGACAGACTTAACATTCCCAAGCGGGCACACACCAGGCTGTGATAAATCACGTTTATCACAATGAAGTATTTGTTTGCATCTCTCGTTACTGAACGGTAAGCTCCTGGAAGACAGACATCATTCTTTTTCTTCTTTATATCCTGCTGTCAAGCATAATACCTATCATATGATAGGTACTCAATCAATTTTTGGTAAACAAACTAATAAAAGCACTATGTGAAAGTAAGACAGCCAAAAGCATGATAAATAATACTACTGGCATTATTTTGTTGAGCAAAAAAGACTTTGAATAAACAAAAATCGAATTGTTATTCAATTAGACTCTCCATACTGTGCCTTGGGTTCTAAAAGTTACTTAATAACCCTCAAGCACACAACCGAGAAAGCTCTTGGGAATCTCTGGCTTGCTTACAAGCAATGCTGCTTTCATCTCATGTCTAGAACTCATTTCAAGGGGGCTCATATGATTTCAGTTCTAGTCTTAGACATTTTGCTGAACGAAATCTCTGAAAGAAGCCGGCAGGAGAGTTGGCAAGACAAGGATACATTATATATGCCGTTTAGGGTTTTCTGAATAGCATTTTGCTAAGCTACAGGCTCACAGGATTTAAAATATGACTCAGAACACCAACTATGATGCCAACGTTTTTATTTTTAGATTTTTTAACAGAGACAATGGCTATAAATTCAACCTACTCAGTCTACAAATCCTCTAAACTTCCTCCTCGAGAACAGAAAAGCACTTGGCATTTCTCCGGGTATTATTTTATTTGCATATACAGTGATGCTGGTAAAATTTTGGTAACTGAAGAAGAATTAATAACCGAAGCTCTGAATGATTCCCATGATTACCGCTTAAGTTGGCAAAATATCCTCAAGCAAAGAAGAAACTTGTTCATGGAAATGTGCGTGGGTGGATTGTTCAGGTTTTTTTTTTTTTTTTTTACAATGGTAGGCTTGCTTGTAGTTATATCTGTGCTCTCAGACAAGTGCCAAGGGGACAATAACAGAAGGACCCCAAGTTTGAGAAACAAAATGGAACCACAGAAAATTCAAAGGCATGGTAAAAATATTTTTGCCTTATACCAAGTGTACTTTGCTGTTTGCCACCTTAGCAGCTCATGATCCTATGTCTTATTTTTTAAAAATTCAACTACATTGAGGTATGATTTATATCCAACAAAATGTATCCCTGTTGAGTGTACGGTTTGATGAGTTTGGACAAATGTGTATACCTACGCCACCTCAAGCAGCATACAGAACATTCCCTCAGCAAAAAGCACCCTTCTGCACTCAACTCCCACACTCACTCACCCTTCTGATTTCCAACCTTCAATTAGTTTTGTCTGTTCTAGAGCTTCATATAAATGACATCGTGCAGAATATGCTCTTTTCGTGTCTGTTTCTTTCAACACGTCCTTGAGCTCCAGCCACAGCGTATCAGCAATCCTTTCCCCTTCATTGCTGAGTAGTATTCCACCGTATAAATATACCACAAGCTGTTTGTTCACCAGTTGAGGAACATATGAACTATTTCCAGCTTTTAGTTGGAATAATAAAGCTGCAAGGAACATTTGTATACAGGCCTTTCTCTTGGGTAAATGCACAAGAGAGAACTCTTAGGCCTTAGGGTAAATGTATCTAACATTAGAAACTGCCAACCTGCTCCCCAAAGTGGCTGTGTCTTTCTCTACTCCCACCAGCCATGCCTCTTGACCTCTCCAGTTGCTCCATATCCTAGTCAACACTTGGTATTGTCAGTCTTTTAAATTTTAGCCATGCTGCTGGGTACAGGTATATCTCACTGCGGTTTGATCTACAAGGTATGAAATGTGTTTCCTTCACCATTCAACCTTCTCCTCCTCCTACAGAACACAGGCAATATGGTATAATAAAAAATCACTGGTATAGTTTCTGGAATCTTGAATTTTATCACCAACTTTGTCACTAAATAGTTGCATAATGCTGTAAAAACCATCTACCCTCACCTCATTTTTGCCCTATCTATAAAATGGTTAAGTCAGCCCAAATGAGACTTAAATTCTTGTTCTAAATAAAAATGAGCATAAAGGAGGTTTATCAAAAGCACATATTCCTTTCATAAGAGTTAAGCATTATTTTGGCATAATGTCCCACAGTTTTCAAAGAGAATTTGTATTTATCCTATTTAATGCCCAAGGAATAATTATCTCCAAAATATCACACATTAAGAAAAAAAGGGGGGGGGGACTAAGAACCCTTTCAGTGTAAGGCTCCCTCTTTTGCCTGGTGCTACAAAGCTGGTTTGCTAAATCAGGTAACCTTCCGGAATTCCCTTTCACAGTCCTCTAAGCTTAATTTCCAAACTGCATTTAAAAAACTTCCTGATTCATAAAACACAAATAATCACCTTTGGTCATTTATGTTATGCTCACTAAGCTTTAAATTGCATTGTAGTGACTCAATTAGCAAATTGTTGGATTTCACTGCCCATTCTGCCTTATGCACATACAATATTTCTTTACTACTGTTAAGTCTCATATATCTAGCACCTTATGGAAATTAAGCAAATTCCAAAAGTTAGTCCTCATTCTTTTCATTCCCATAAGGCAAGGTAAGGGTAAAGTAAAGGTGAAGACAAAGTTAATGATAAAAGCAGGAAAATATTATACATTCTTTATGAGGAAACTTAAGGAGTTGGGAGAAAGGGTAAATAGTGATCAGGTGAGGGGAGAAATACATGGCAAAACACTAAAAGGAATGAGTTTTCAGTTCCAAAGAAATAGGTACTAAAAGAAAAAAACTGCAAATAAAACATCGTGTTCAGGGAGATTTAGGGGGAAGAACACAACACTTTTTACCTTCAATTCCTGTCTAAGAAAATTATATATTGCCTACCCAAGATTTAGATTACACTTAACAAAGGTTTCCCATATCTTGTTTGTTCTAAAGATATCTCAGAATATGCCAGCAGACACAGAATAAACCTTTTATTGCTGACAGCAAAAAAGACATGGGCTTCAGTGGGAGGTCTATTTCAATATGGATGAGAGAAGTTGAGTTGCAGCTAAAAAAAGATCACACCATTTATTTTTTAAAAAATATATGCAGTGTACTTCTAAAGGCCTTTTACCCATCAAGGGGAAAAGGAAAATAATCCTCCTGCCATCAGTTCAGTAGATCATTAACCTCTCCTGCGTCAGTAACCTCTTTAAAAGTCTAATGAAAGTTAGAATGAAGTCTTTCCAGAAAAACAATCCTTTGGCTTTGTACAGCCCCAAGAGGTTCAGCTCCATGAAGGCCTTCCATAGGGCCTTACAGGTTTAGGGACCCTAGGCTTAGAATGTCTAAGGGCCCCTAATTAAATAAATTCATCAGTGTGATTTCTGCTGACAATAATTCAAAGAGAATCTGTATTCCAAAAGAGGAAAGCAAACCTCTCCTAATCCAAATCCCCAAAATAATACATGGTAGAATTTGAAGATTTAGTTTTAAAGATTTTATTTATTTACTTGAGAGAGAGAGCAAGACAGAGAGCACACAAGCAGGGGGAGAGGGAGGGGGAGAAGCATGTTCCCCACTGAGCAGGGAGCCCAATGCGGGGCTCGATCCCAGGACCCTGAGATCATGACCCGAGCTGAAGGCAGACGCTTAACCGACTGAGCCACCAAGGCGCCCCTGAAGATTTTTTCTTTTAATTCTAAAAATTATTGAATATTCTCTTAAGAAGTATATGTTCAGAGGTAGAAAATGAACTGCAGGGATGCTCCCAGACATCCATTCCCTAATCATTGCCCCTCCAACATCAAAGTAAGCCAAGAAGTATGACTAGTCATTTGAGTGGGTGATGTCAGTACCTTCCATTTCTAGAATAGGTTTATTCTAAAAGGAGGAATTCATTATGGGGCACAGAGGGAGGAGAGTAAATGGCTAGAAAAATGTATGGGAACAAACTGATGTGATTTAATTTTGAGACATTCAGAAATATAAGTGAAAAAGAAGGATGATTTGAGAATTCTGGCTTGTAAGGCAGATGTCTGTCTGTGGCAAGTAGAATAACAACCACCAAATATATCCACAGCCTAATCCTCGGAACCAGTGAATGTTACCTTATATGGCAAAATGGACTTTAGAAATAGGATTAAAGTAAGGCCCTGGAGATGCGGAGGTTATCCAGAATTATCCATGTGGGACCAAAGCAAGCACAGGGTCCTTCTAAGAGAGAGGTAGGCGATCCATTAGTAGACTGCAATGTGATGAGATGGGATGATGGAAAATGAGATGTGATGTGGCACCCTGAGCCAAAGAATGCAGGTAGTCTGGAAAAGGTGGAGAAAGCAAAGAAGTAGATTTTCCACAAGAGCCTCCAGAAGGAACACAGCCCTGCTGACAAGCTGATTTTAGACTTCTGACCTCCAGAATTATAAGGGAATAAATTTGTATTGTTTGAAGCCACAAGACTCAACAATTTAGTTTTGTTATAGCAGCAATAGGAAACTAACACATTCTCCATCTCTGCTTTTTTTAAGATGCTAAGAAAACAAAGGAACAACAGCATATGAAACAAGTATTTTCTGATGAACAACAAATACCTCCATGAAGAAGGCTAAGAATAGTTCAAATGTGGCTCTGAGCCAGCGACACATGGGAAAGTTATGTGATAGCATGGAAAACCACTGGACTAAGAGTTAGGAAATCTGGATTCTCATCCTCACTCCTCCATGTACAGCTATGTGTCATCAGGCAAGCACAGACTCTTTGGGTCTCAGTGACTGATCTGTAAAAAGAAACATGTAGACTACACGAATTATAATGTCTCCTTAACAAAGGCCAGAGAACTTTCTCTACTGACTAGTTCTAACCAGTGGCCAGTTTTCCCATTACCTAGTGTTTCCATGTCTCCTCTTAATCCTCCACCCTGTGAGGTTGGCCACACGTTTCCTATCTTATGTCATTTGCCCACCATCCTTGGGATCTGAATGTAGGTCTGTCTGACGGGAGGCCACCTTCTCCACTGTACTGTGCTTTCTTGGCAAGGTGCATACTGTGCATCTATGGATCTGAGACAGGTTAGAACAGAAGAGCTAGAGAAGACCACCAACACAGGATCATGGATATGCTTGAGCAAACGAAAGAAAATCAGGGAGGGGGTGCGGTGGGGAGACTCAACTGCCTTATATCCAAGCATTTTAAACACTAGACATTCAAGGATGAACTTTCTGGGATCACTTTTTAAAACAAAAGAAACATTTCGTGACACAAAGTGGCCTCAGAGGGCAGACACTCTACTGTTCTAGGAGGTAGAGTGCTGTATTCCAAACCAGTGAAACTTCCTTCCTTCACATTCAAACTCCACACTGGGCCCATACTGCTGCAGCAGCTCCAGGCCTCATGGTTCACGGGAGGAGAATGGAAAGGCTGCTGCCCAAAATAGTTTGATAAGGCCAGCAATGATTCACGGAGTAATAACAGACCAAGCAGGCAGATGCCTGCAGAACTGGGGCCCAGCTGAGAGGGGGTTTCATGGCCCAAGGTTACACTGGAGAATAAAGAGGACATTCATTATATGTTTTCAAGGGGGGAAAGATCATTAGTACCACCTGCAAACTCCCAAAAAGGAAGTCAAATATGAGGTAATTCAGCTCGACAATTTATTAACACTGTCCTAGAGTTCAAAAGCAACAGACCCATAGAGGTAAAAAGCAACCATGCAAACAAAAGCCCTTTGGAATGTCTTCTCTCTCAAAGGCTCTGATTTAGTTCCAAAATTCGCCAAATAAATACCATGTGCATAACCATATCTTCTTCAAAAAAAAAAAAAAGACTTATTTATTTGACAGAGAGAGAGACAGCCAGCGAGAGAGGGAACACAAGCAGGGGGAGTGGGAGAGGAAGAAGCAGGCTCCCAGTGGAGCAGGGAGCCCAATGCGGGGCTCCATCCCAGGACCCTGGGATCACGCCCCAAGCCGAAGGCAGACGCTTAATGACTGAGCCACCCAGGTGCCCCCATAACCATATCTTCTGTTTATGAATAGCTTAAAAGAAGCAGAACATGTAAAGGAGAACAAAAATACCCAAAAAACTGTAGAGACCAACAATCATAGGCCAGTCTAAAAACTTGAGTAACTCCACAATACCGAACACTTAGGTCATTAATGGTCTTTCTGATTACACTCCTGTTCTCAAGGAAAACTAACAGCTGAGTGAAAGTTAAGCAGGTTACGCAAAGAAAGAGAAAATTTGCTTTTTCATAATTATCTTAAATTCCAGTTGAGGCAAGTATTTGCATATGCTCCCAGTTCTCTTCTGAAATCAGTGTTTACATAATTAGTTACTAGACAAGTAAACAGATGGGCAATTTACAAAGTTAATCACTATCTGCTTTTGCTATCAAAATTTGGTATTCCAGCCAAAGAGTCAAACATACCTATGCAAAGATACATATAAGAGTTACATACAGCATAAATAGAAAGGGTAAAACAATAAACACTAAGATTCGTTGGCATTACAGTGGCTTATTCTAGAAATAGCTCCGTGGATAAAACGAGAAAAGCAAAGTTTAAAAGAAGGAAGAGACAGAATGTGATGAAGCTGATGAGAAAGGCAGGCCATATGTGTCATTGCTCTAAAATGGGACTCAGAGAGAAAGTCAATTTTCTCAGCTGGAGTCGGAAGAAGAGTTTGGAAGTGAAGGTCATGTGAGAGCAGTTTTGTACCTGTGATAAGGTAAATCTCACCACTGCAACGAAGGCCTTGTGAGAAACACCAGTATCAATGACCTCAACATGTTTTTATTCACATATTAACAGGTAACCACAGCATGCTCAACACCGATCTCACTGACAAGTGTGAGTCTTTGCTGGCCATCTGAGAAGCAGAAATTGTTTCATTATATTCCTCTCATGTATCTGAGTTAATGACAAATAACGAGTTCCTGGGATCAAAGACAAATTACCAGTAATAGACGTGATATCAAAACAATTGCCAAAAACAGCAACAACAAAAAAATACCTTCATAAATTATTAGAGGATAAGGCACCTGCTGAGCCAATGGAAACGGAAAACAACCCTCATTTAACAGGTGCTTTGCCAAAAATATATCTACCTTTCCCCCCTAACCATTGAGGAGGAGCATAAAGTACATTATGGTTTCCAGAAGCCTGGGTCCAGGCTAGTCCTCTTAAAATCAGATAAAAAATCAGGATGAACAGGGGCATCTGGCTGGCTCACTCAGTAGAGCACGTGACTCTTGATCTTGGGGTCATGAGTTCAAGCCCCACGGTGGGCATAGAGCTTACTTTAGAAAAAATTAGGATGAACAACAACAGGAAAACTTAGGGTAACTACTCAGATGGCTTTATCCTTTAAACAAAGTCTAAAATTGAGTTTGCCATGCAGCTTACCTTTGAGTGAATCTTCTAGAAATATTTCACCCTTGAGAAACAATGGAATGACCTGTTTTAGTTAGGCTGCACTTTCATTTATATCCTCTATTCCTTGGTGCAGAGTTCAATATCCTTGGGCTGTGGGCAGATGGAAAAGCCAGAAATTACAATTTTGCTGAAATGCCTTCATCCTGGAAGAGTTGATTATCCCCACTGCACAGGTTTGTCTCACCTTATGTAATGCATGACCTTGAAAATTGTGTGTAGTCATTGAAAAATGATTTCAAGAACCTTGTAGTAGCTTTTTCTTTTTAAGATAAGACCCCTTTGAAAAATACATACAAAGTTGCTCATCATAAAGTTGTTTGTATGAGTAAAAACTCCGGAAAATGAATAGAGAATTGGTTATATAAGCTATTATATATCTATCCAGTAACCTGCAAGACATCCATTAAGATAATAAAACAGGCACGAGGAAGACTTTTCTTAACTTAAAAAAATAATTATAGAATCACAAGAAGTTGCCAAAACAGTGCAGAGTGTTCAGTATACCCTTCACCTAGCTCCCATCAATGGTAATATCGTATGTATAATTAGCCAAAATCGGGAAATTACCATTGGCACAATACAGTTAGCTAGACTAGAGCGTACTCTGATTTCACCAGTTTTTACATGCACTCATTTTGTATGCATGTATGTGCACCGTGTATAGTTCTATAAAATGTTATCGGAGGTATATTCATGTGTTCAGGTACCCACCACAACTAAGACACAGGACTGTTCCACCACCACAAAGGTACAAGGAGAGAGCCTTTTGCATTACCAGCACAGGTTCTATATCTTGATCTGGGCGATGGTTATGCTGTACACTGAACACCTATGCAATTCAGAATGTAATTTCTGTCTGAATTTTTTCAAAAAACTGATGATAAAGCGCTACTGGTTGACATGGGCAAATATTCCAGATAGATTAGGTTAAAAAATGTTACAAAACAGTCTTTATAAGAGGATCCCATTTTTGTATAATTATATGTCTCTATGTACCAAGAAAAAGAAATCCTAAAACAAAAAATATACATATATTCTCAAGGAGGGAATCTTTTTCTTTTAAATCACCATTTAATTCATTCTTAGGTTTCTCCTGGTTGAAAAGTTAACTTTTATATCTCCAATACAATCCTTTTTATCACTCCCCTAAAATTCAACGTCATTCAACTTCATAATGAATGGGCCTCGGGCTATCAGTTGTAGTAAAAGATGAACTTGAAAAGGCCTTCCTCCTGAAGCTCTGTGTGTTAGAATATGTGCGAATTCTCCAAAGGAAGCTGAGACACTGAATACAGACTGTATTCAGGGCTAACTTTTCCTCTCACAATTAAAAAAAAATACCACTATACTCTTGTGACCACAGACTGCGGGCTAAATATGCAAAAGGATTCTAGGGACCTCAAAATACAGGAGACAAATATCCTGCTCTGAACAAGATCAAAATTGCAACACAACGTGCCAACTTCTTATGCCACCAGCAAGAATAAAGTCCTGGGAGTAGACAGCAGAGTAAACCCCAATTTTGTCTAGGAATATTCTAGACAAAGGATGACTCTGGATCTGGGCCTTGAAAGCTTATATTTGGGCCAAGTGCAAAGGAAAGAGGAAAAAGGAGAGGATCATTCCAGTCAGAGAGAATGCTATGAGCACAGGAACTTAAGGGAAGATGTAAAGGGAGATGATTCCAGAAACAATCTTAAATACCATGCCAAAATTTTGGACTGCATTATCTTTTTTTTTTTTTTTTAAGTAGGCTCCATGCCTAGCTTGGAGCCCAACATGGGGCTTCAACTCACAACTCTGAGATCAAGACCTGAGCTGAGATCAAGAGTCAGAGAGTCAGACGTTCAACCAACTGAGCTACCCAGACGCCCCTAGAGTGGATTATCTTACATGTGGTAAAAAACGCAAGGATTTTTAAGTAGAGGACTAGACTGGTGACAGTGTTTACAGTGAGTTGGAATGGAGAGAATTGTAAAAATCAGATAAATTACTGAGCTCTGACCAGTGTACTAGGTGAAAGATGATGAGACCCGAATAGGGGCAGCAACAGCAGGCATAACAGAGCAGGATACTAATACATGTGATTTGTACTTTTTCCAACTATATAAATGGCATCATGCTGTATATACCCCAGAGCCTGACTCTTTTTGTTCAACATTCTTGAGATTTATCTATCATGACCCTTGTAGTTCTAGTTCTTTCATTTTAAGCTCTATAGAATTTAGTTGATTGAACACATGACCTTCATCCACATCTTGTTTATGAAAACTGAAGTTCCAATTTTTTGTTCTAACAAAGAGAGTGCGGAACAGAGCATATCTACTTCCTTGCACATGTATATAAGACTTTCACATATTTGAAAATAGAACTTCTGGCTTATGGAGTTATAAGGATTGAACATCTTAAACCAAACTATTTCTTGCCAAATTATTCTCTACAGTGGTTGTTCCAATTGATATTCCCATAGACAAAAGAGGAGTTTCCATTCTACATGTCCTTGCCCACACTTGGTATAGTTAAACTTTAATTTTAACAAATATGTGAGTGTGGAATGGATATTCTTGTCCTGTTTTTATATTATTGTTTCCAGGGCCTAGAGCTATTTCCAAAGTATAATCCATGAATTAGAATGTGGGTAGTGAGGGAGAGGGAGAAAAACTATTGGGTGTGCTGCTTGGGTAACAAGCATAGAAGTATCTGTTAGGAATTACATTTAGCTGCGATTTTCACACACACAGTGGCCTAAATAAACAAGGACTTACTTGCCATGAAAAAAATCCAGAAGGCATTCCAAAGCTAATATGGCAGGCAGCTCTACCGTCACAAATAGCCCAGCACCTTTTTATCCCGAATTTCATCCTCAAGATTACCTCAGGGTCAAAGATGGCTTCTGAAACTCTACTGATAATTTAAATTGGAAGGTCAGAAGAAGGAAAGAGATTTGGGCAAAAAGGTCATTATCTCCCAATCAAAGAGCTTCTTTTTTTTTTTTTTTTTTTTTTTTTTTTTTTAGGTAAGGTGCCCAGGAAGAAAACAATATTCTGTTACTAATTAAAAGGTGTACAATGGGAGGCAAAATTCTTTGCCATAAGTAAGTGATACGATTAATCAAGAGACAGAACACAAGAACAGACAAGAAGAAAGAAAATAGAGCTCAAAAGATAGAGGTCAATGGAGAGATACAGATTTAAGAACGGTCAGGTTGGAGCTATAAGATATAATCATAGGAATGACTAAGCTCTGGAAAACACCACTGATCAAGAAAAAGACATGGTGAGGTGACTGCACCAGGAAAGCCAAGATTTAACAGGAAGAAAGAGGAAAAGTTGATGAAGGAAGCCAATATATAGAAAGAGAATATTCAGAGAATGAAGAAAATCAGTGCTTATAATTCAAAAGGAGCAAAGTCTTTGAGCACTGAGGAGGCAGCTGTAGAAGCTACTAGTAACTATGTCCCCAGCAGCCATTCTCCCCGGCTTCTCCGTTGCTACTAGAATTCCAGTTTTGTTCAGAGGTTGAAAAGTTATGTACTTGAGAGGAGTCTGGGCCCCTCCCCAACCCCAGGCTAGAAACGTAGACAACTCCAAATCTATCAGGAAATCCCATTCCTTTGCACTGATTGGCTTAGGAAAGGAAATGTGCCCCACTCCTGGACAATGGGAGTCCAGGGTCAGTTTAAAGAGGAAATAGAGCTAACACATTGTGATTGGTAGGGAGGAAAGACTAAAGAAACTGGGTCCTAATGACACGGTCAAGTCATTAAATTAAGCTAATCTGGAACTGTCCTACTTCCAGACTTCTTTTATGTAGCTGAGAGAGAAAGAGAGAGAGAGCGAGCTCGCACAAGCAGGGAGGGGCAGAGGGAGAGAGAATCTTTAAAAAAAAAAAAAAAGATTTTATTTATTTATTTGACAGAGATAGAGACAGCCAGCGAGAGAGGGAACACAAGTAGGGGGAGTGGGAGAGGAAGAAGCAGGCTCATAGCAGAAGAGCCTGATGTGGGGCTCGATCCCACAACGTCGGAATCATGCCCTGAGCCGAAGGCAGACACTTAACTGCTGTGCCACCCAGGCGCCCCAAGGGAGAGAGAATCTTAAGCAGGCTCCACACCCAGGGTACAGCCCAATGCAGGGCTGGATCTCACGACCCTGAGATCACGACCTTAGCAGAAATCAAAGAGTCCACCTTTGCTTAACCAACTGTGCCCCCCAAGCACCCCTATGTAGCCTCTTGTTTAAGCCTCTTGTGTTTGGGTTTTCTGTCATTTCGGCCAAAATCATCCCAACTGATAGAATAGCCAACACTATCAAAAGTTATAGACAGGCAGGATGGCATCAGGAGGCCTTGGGACATGGGATTTAGAATGGAATGACACAGTTCCATCACTGAGAGGGGAACGCATCAATAACTCTGGGGGCTGTATATAAAGTTGGGAGAATTGCTTCTTAGTGACCTCTGTTTCTAGATAAAATGAGGACAAGTTCAAATGCTGAGAATGAGGTGGGGGAAGAAAGCTTCACCCTTGAAGAGAATAATAAAGGTTTGGAATAGCTGCCCCAGAAAATGGGAAAGAGTACAAACTTTGGATCAGCAAAAAGATTTCCAAGTAACATCAAAGGCTGTGATAACCTTAAAACCATACATGTGTAAGGGAGCCCACCATCAGTCACAGACTGAATACAGAGAGAGGAGGCTGTGGTGTTGATTCAGAGGTGGAAGAAGAGGTGAGTACTTCTGTGGAAGGTCCACAGTGAGGAAATCGCTGTCCCAGTGACAGATAATCGAAATCATTGACCACATTGTCCAGGTACGCCAGGGAGAAAGTGAAGGAGTGGGGGAAGTCAAGGCCAGACAGACAGAAAACAGGGTGGATATCAAGGGAATAAATTCACAGAGTCTGAAGAACAGGTTTAGTGCGAGAAAGCAGATGAGAAAGGTGGGGGCTCTGACAGAGGGCAGGGTATCTCAGAAGCCAGAATCCTAGGGTGTGGTCATGGAGTGGGTTGCTGAGGTGGCGTGGAAAGGAAGGTTGTTGACACCAAGGAGATGGGGCACAGTGAATGAGGATGTCAGATCAGCCCCCCAAAAGGGCACAGCACAAGCCAAGAGGTCAAAGGAAATCAGGAGACAGCTATGAATGGGGAGCTGACACCACCCAAACCACTCTTCTTCACATTTCTTCTCATTTCTGAATACATGTGGCATCCAAAGATTCCTTAAGAAGGAGAACTGTACCAGCCCACGCAATAGTCTCAGGCAAACAACCCCGTACATATATATACAAAATGTGGCCCTGAGCCCTGGGAAAATCCTCGAAAACTCACTCTGTTATCAGACAGCTCCTCCTAATTGGGTCTTCCTTCCTACCAATTTAAAATGCCCTTGACGAATGAAATAAGAAAATTGCATTTAGGAGTTTCTTCTTCCAGCCTTCCCTTTTTTTCTCTTCCCACTGCCACCTGCCAGGCTCAGACAGAAATTACTGCTTCTTGCCCAGATGACGACAATAGCTCCTACCTCGCTTGCCAACCACCGGGCGCTCCCCACTCAAACCATCCCGTACACGCTTACCAAACCCACCCTCCTAGAGCACCTGCCTGACCCCATCACTCCTCTGTGCAAACGTCTGGAGTGACTCATCACCGTGCAGGGCGCCGGCTTTCAGGTTGAGCTCTTACAGCCACTACATCCCGTGAGAGGGGTGCAAGTGCTCCCCTCATGAAAATCAAATCATGCAATCACTTCTCAAACTACAGACAGAAAAAAAAAAAAATAGATGTAACAGATACTTTTCCTCCATTTTAAGTTTCTCTCTTTTTTATACTTTCTTAATTTTTGGCATCAACTCCCACTTGTCCACATTACCATGTAATAGAAGAGATCTCTGATCTAACATAATATATTTAGTTACTCGAAGCATAACATATCATTTCATGGAATTTTTCTACGTGCAAATCTTGTGAACAAATGATCTACAAAATAAAGTCCATGATGTAGAAACAGTATTCGAGGCCCTCCCCAGTCCTGAGCCATCCTCCCTTTCCAAGCTCACCTCTCACACTTTAGTCCACTTATCCTAACGCAGAGCAAGCTGGGCTGGCTTCACAGGTATTTGCACCCACACTGATCTAAGGACACAAGGCTGCATCTTGCTTACATTTCTCTGTGTCACACATAACACAATGTGCAGGAGGAAGCTTCGTTCCGCAGGCTCCCCACGTAACTCCCCACATACTTTGGGCACCACCAGAAATGTATGTGGAGTCCACCTGACTCAAGTAAACTTACCTCAAAAATCCCACGAAGTTATTTTATGAAACTTTATAAAGAAAGAAATGGATTACTTGAAAAGAACAGAACTTGCAGAGTATGGAATAATCTCTACCAAATTTATGAGATAGTGACTAGGTCGAAGTATAGACATTCTCATATACAGCAATAATGAATACAGAGTTCAAAATAAAGCTAAGTGTCCCCACCCCCTGACACATCAAGTCCACTTGAAGCCACGTGACTAAATTCACGACTCTCCAGCTCCTATCCAGACACTTTGCTTCTTTTGTTTCCATCTCGGTCGCATGATGATCCATGCATTCCATGCTGCTGGTCATCAGAATAGGAACGTCTTGGCATCAGGGGCGCCTGGGTGGCACAGCGGTTAAGCGTCTGCCTTCGGCTCAGGGCGTGATCCCAGCATTATGGGTTCGAGCCCCACATCAGGCTCCTCTGCTATGAGCCTGCTTCTTCCTCTCCCACTCCCCCTGCTTGTGTTCCCTCTCTCGCTGGCTGTCTCTATCTCTGTCAAATAAATAAATAAAATCTTAAAAAAAAAAAAAAAAAAAAAAAAAAAAAAAAAAAATTAAAAAAAAAAAAAAAAAAAAAAAAAAAAAAAAGGAACGTCTTGGCATCAGGTCTCATTTAGTTAGCAAGAGAAAATTCAAAGTCCCTGAAATGTGAAATTACGACAAATGCAAAGTTCAAAAGTTTCCATGTTTCTATGACGATGGCCATTTTTGGCCCTGTTAGGTGCAAGTCTTCAGTCCCTTTGCTGAAATCTTTGAGGCCAGAAACATTTAGAATTGTTTTTCTTTTTGTTTTTAATTTTAGAAAGGGAATACGGTATGTATATCAAGTAATAACAGTTCCAGCAGGACCTGGAGCAGCATCTCACAGACAAACACGTTACAGCAAAATGTATGAACATTCCTATTAACCCGAACAAAAACCATAAATAGCTTCCTGTCAGTTCAGGTCAGACTTGGCCTTCAAATGAGCTTAAAAAAAAAGAAAAAAAAAAAAAAAAGCCCAAACCAAACCAAATCAAAACCTGTTGCTATTCAGATTTCACAACTGTGAGAAGAGACCGAGTTACAAATAACTGTGCAATGCAGAGCTTAAGAAGGTGACCATTGCTGTCGCCCCTTCTGCAAAGAGAAGATGCTCTTATGGCAATGCCTGTTTGAAAAGACCACCTTCTCTGCAGCTCCAAAGAGAACCTGGGCTCAGGGGCTGCAAGAAACCCCCAGGGTCAGATGCAAGCTCAGGAGGTTTTCCCCCATAATTTACAAATTTCCTCAATGTATTGGTTATTTCAAGTGCTATATATCACGAACTCCTTATTCTAATCTACCTAGACTGTGGCAGCGCTGGGTTTTAGGATTCGACCAATTTATGCCACCTCCAGAAATTGCACCATACATGGTGCTCGACGGCAAGATTCACGCTGAAGAATCGGACGCACGCGCCACAGCGCTCTGGGTCACAGCACATCACGACACAGTGAGGGGCACAAGAATGCTTACGCCACGTAGGCAGCTGTACCTACCTGCTTATTCATCCTATAGGTTTAAGGAACACAGAGGAAACGTTTCAGTCTGTTGGTTCATTCAGCCATTTCATTCCAAAACAAAAATCACCAAAAAAGGAAGCTAGCTTCTAACCCAGTCCCTCTCCACCAAAGATGATGGAGCAGGAGGACAGGCCCATGAACAGCTTTCCAGCACTCTGCTTCCCCGCCCTTTGGCAACTGGCATTTAGTAATCAGCGAGCTCATCAGCAGAAAGTTGAAAAAACAACAGGAAAGGAACAGAAATGAGCTGGAAAAAGCGGGGCATACGCATACCCCGAGATGTAAATAAAGTAGTTTGAGGACACATCTGTTGAAACGCGTGACCAAAGAAAACAGCCTGAGGGCTATAAGAATAGTTATCAAGGGTTTATGTCAGGTTTGTCTCATTATTTATGTATGATGTCAATTTGCATTTCTACAGATTAGGCTTCAGCATAGAGGCACACCTGCATTTGGCTTAGTTTGGAGGAAACATGGCCCAATATTAAAACAAAAACAAAGAAACATAGCCCAATATTAAAAACAAAAACCAACCTCAGTTCTCTGAGCAAGATGTCACAAATTCCCTCCCAGGCTCCTTCTACATTTCTCTAAAGTCTTCGGAGTTTACAACTGAGAAAGCAGAATCCTTTTTCTCTTATCAAAAAATAGAAAATATCCGTTATATGCTCACTCTCTTTCAACGGTCAGGTGAATTCCTTAGATTCTGGGATTGGGGCTTGGGATTTGCCAGGTACAGGGCTCCACATGATCTGTTCCTTTTGGAAGACCTACCTGTTGTGATAGCTAAAAATGCCATTATTCCCCCCATTCTCATCTCCACCTTCAAAATCACCCCTATAACAAAACACCAAATCCATAACGAGAAATGCATCACCTCAAAACTCATCTCTGCAGCTTCTGTATTTGCTTTTGTGGAAATTTTAACGACCTAAATAAGAACATACTTCTCTAAGAAGGCCATTAAACTAGATAAGATCAGGGTTAACGCTATAAATCTATATCTATGCATATCTCCAAGGAAACCCATCTAATATTAGAGCCATGCTAAGAAACAGATTCAATTTTGAAAGAAACCAGGCAAGTAGAATTTAATAAAATGGAAATGTGACTCTAAGAAGAGCTTTCATCCTCCCTGATGCTGATTGTATCTCCACAATGACACAACTAAATTGGGAAGGACTACTGAAAATGTCACTACCCACAGTCAGTATTACAAACATGGGACTTTGGCTGGTCCATTCTGAATCTTCCTTGACACTCATCATTGTACTCCAGGGTAGTCCGTTTATGACGCTTATCTTGTGTTTCAGGTTAAACACAAACTAGAAGAGGCAATAATAGTCAAATCAAGAATCCTTTACTCAACCAGTCTTCCCTACATGAAGAGCAAACCAGAAGTCAATAATTTCCTTTCAAATGCAAAGAAATCCAAGGAAAAAATTAAAGCCAGTCAATCTGAAGTCAAAAATTAAAGAAAATAATTTTATTGGGATGGGGCGCCTGGGTGGCACAGCAGTTAAGCGTCTGCCTTCGGCTCAGGGCGTGATCCCGGCGTTATGGGATCAAGCCCCACGTCAGGCTCCTCTGCTATGAGCCTGCTTCTTCCTCTCCCACTCACCCTGCTTGTGTTCCCTCTCTTGCTGGCTGTCTCTCTCTCTGTCAAATAAATAAATAAAATCTTAAAAAAAAAAATAATTTTATTGGGGAGAAACCAAATATTAAAGAGCAATCTGACTTTGAGGGATGGGGTGATCGTGTTCCTTGTATTCTAAAATATGACTTTCTGGGCTACAAATGTGGCTGTTTAACACCTCCTAAACTTATGATGAAACTTTGAGCAAAAGCTACTATTTTCCTATTTGCATTAAGCTTACCTGACTCGGTTACCGAGATTATAGAGGGAATGCTACCAAGAAGAAATTTCAGGTGTTAAAAATGCCTTCGAGAATTAAAAAGTTCAATAAACCTGACCTGTCTCTCCCTCTTAAAAGACAAGGATGTCAAGGGCACTTCCGTAAGCCACTATTTTATCCAAATGTTTGTACCACAAAATGGTGTAGTATTCGTATTTTTCTCATCTGGCAACGTACAAAGCTCCTTCATGAGTTTTCTTTCTTATTTTATTTTCTTTAATGGTGACATAGAAGTTAATGAACAACCTACAGCTACATCGCCATCAAAAATATTTTATTTTTTTATTTTTTTATTTTTTTAAAGATTTTATTTTTTATTTATTCGACAGAGATAGAGACAGCCAGCGAGAGAGGGAACACAAGCAGGGGGAGTGGGAGAGGAAGAAGCAGGCTCATAGCAGAAGAGCCTGATGTGGGGCTCGATCCCATAACGCCGGGATCACGCCCTGAGCCGAAGGCAGACGCTTAACCACTGTGCCACCCAGGCGCCCCCAAAAATATTTTAGAAACCAAAAAACCTGAAGCAATAATTCTGGCCCAATGAGTCAACATCTTTTTTTTTTCCTGATGAATTCCTTGGTTAGCTTTTTTCTTGTCTTTGAGCAAGCAGCATTCGTCAGCCAAAACAGCCACTGCCAAGTTATCTGATCAACTCCACCGAAGGCACTATTTGAGAATAAAGAGACAAAAGAAAACCTACTTTATTTCAAATCAATCACCATTTCTCTTCCCCATGACCAGCTTTCCCTCCTTCAAGCCAAGTCTTCTTTTTCCAGGCTGAGCATCTCCATTTCATTCACTCATCCTTCCACAACACAGTTTCCTGCCCCTTCTTCATCCTTGTCACTCCCCTGAGGACGGAGTCTGTTGTGAGTGCGCGGTCTGACCATCTGACATAGTGTCCTGTGTCTACTCACTCAACAGAGGCTTAGTGAGCAGCAAGTATTAGTCTAGGAACGAGGGATACATCTCTGACAAAGTCCCTGCTCTCCCGAAGCTTAACATCTCACGTGGCACCGAGAACATGCCCCACACAAAGTAAGCACTCAGTTAATTTAAAAAAAAAAAAAATCCCTTATGGCATGTATAGCCTGCATTTGAACACAATATTCCATACATAAGGTTTAACGTCTTGGAAACGGCACACTTGGGGCACCTGGGGTGGCTCAGTTGGTTACGCGTCTGCCTTTGGCTCAGGTCATGATTTCGAGGTCCCCGGATTGAGTCCCACGTTGGGCTCCCTGCTCCACAGGGAGCCTGCTTCTCCCTCTCCCTCTGTCTCTGTCTCTTCCCTCTGCTGTGCTCTCTCTCTCTCAAATAAAAATAAAATCTTAAAAAAAAAAAAGAAAATGGCACACTTGGATATGGTGAAACGATTACTGACAGGGAAAAGAAAAAACTAAAAGTACATGCAAGTCTTTGAAGAGCTGAGCAGTCTAGCTCATTATAAAGCTGAAGGACATAACTACATTAATCACAATATAAGATGATGTTCATGGTTCATAAGAGGTTCAAATCATGCCTGCACTCTGTTCAAAAGTATAGATAATATATTTTAGATGTAAGACACAATTGATTTAAAATATTTTATTTCTTTGTACTTGTTCCAATTACTATTGCTATGTAACAAATTACTCTGGAAACTTTGAACAACTATTTTATGTGGCTCATAATTTGGAAGAGTCAAGGACTTAGGACAGGCTTGGCTGGGCAGTTCTCGTTCAGGGTCTCAGATGCCAGGAGGGGCTGGAGCTATCAGAAGGCCCAGCCAGGTGGATGTCAAGATGGCTCCCTCACAAGGCTGGGAGCTGTTGCAGGCTGCTGACTGGGAGCTTCTCCACATGGCTTCTCCAGCATGTTAACCTCAGGGTCATCCTATTTCTATACCGCACTTGGCTTCCCCAGAACTAGTATCCCAAGAGAAGCAGGTGAAAATTGGATGGCCTTTTATGACCTAGTATTATAAGTCAGATAGTGTCATTTCTGCCATATTCTGTTGGTTGAAGCAGTCACAAGCCAACTCATATTCAAGAGGAGGGTACATAGACCCCATCTATCAATGTCAGGAGAATTCTGGCCATTTTTTAAAAATTGCCACAGTTCTTAAAGGATAAGTTTCAATTACTTTTAAAATGTGGGAAGGTAAAATACTGCATTCTAGATATGAGTCATTATGAGAGAAATATTATCTGCTACTTTGCTCAGTCCAAATATCTTCTTTTGTTAAATAAGTTAAGCTTAACTGATTAGCTAACAAGAGGGTCATGAATGGGCTTTCAAACTTTGGGGCTCCTTAAGCAACAAAAGGCCCCATGAGCACAAAGTCCTTGTCTTAAGAACTTAAGGACAGGCTCTGGGTCCATGTTACCCACTCCAGATGGCAGTGATTTCTCCCTCCTCTGCTCTGCTCCCTTCACTTTTCATCATGCCCTTCAAACTGATGAGTTGTAGAAGCAGGTGGGAGCAGAGGCAGTGACACAGAGACAGAGACTCCGTCTCTATCATTAGCTTTGTGATGCGAAGAACTGTCTAAATTCTTTCTTACCCACAGCATCCAGCAGGCACCCAAAAAAGGTTTGCTCTTTGACTTGTGCTCAGAGTCTCAGTGCTCATTATTCTTGCCCCATTCATACTTTTAAATCGCTGAAAGAAGACAATCTGGGTAACAGAGTCTGGACTGCTGAGTTGTAGAGAGGCTTAGAGCTGTCTAAAACAAAGACGGGTGCTCCCCATTTCTGACAACGATCAAAGTGTTTAAAGAGAATCAAAATGTCACATGGAGGTTGAACTCAAAGATTCTAAGAAAGAACTCCATAACTCTATAATATAGCAAAACTGAATTCCTATAAATATGTGAAATATTAACATTCACTATCCCCCTTCCAAAAATGTATTAAAATAGAGAAAAAGACACTTAGGAAACTCTGATTAACACATCTTAATTAGGAGGGCATATGGGGGAGCTCTCTGGAAAAAAGCTTTTCTGAGATGTTTATACAAAGCGTATGGTTGCATATGATTCAGCAAAGGAAACCAGTTGTTCTGTCTGAATGGTGGCTGCCACTCCCTAGTCAACAGAGCAGTAATTAATTGAACAATATCCAGGAGAAAGTTTTGGGCATGACTGTTATGATCTGTCAATGACTCACCAAAAGACTCCTCCAAGTCATGATTTCTCAGGGCCTCTATTTCTTCCTTGTCAGTTTCATGGTACCATGTACATTCTCCCCATGAAAATATCATTAAGTAATCTCACCACACTGGGAAGAATTAAAGCTAGCAGTTTGGTGTGAGTCCATGTAGAATGTATTGATCTATTTATTTACATTAATGGAATATTTACATGTTGTATGTGTATTCTGCAGATTTCATCTAAGGCCACATCTCTCCATGATGAGACATACAGACCTACTACGTAGCTTCGCAGTATTTGTCGTATACTGTGTTTCATCCATTTCAGGAAATGTTTTTTCCTACATTTTAACATCGCTGATATTAGGTGTGCCTCATATTTAATGGTCATCCTGGTTTACTTGGCAGTATATTTTTCTTCTTTAGTGGTAAATTTTCTTTCGTAACAGCACATAAATTAATGGTGGATCTTACCATTAACAGCCTTTGATTCAATGATACAGTTGGCTGTACTTTATATAACCAATCCACTTTCGGTGTTGGTGTTGGCAGCAGATACTCCCAATGCCCCTCGTCACGTTTCCCAGCCCAGCTCTGATTTCAGCCATAGCCACGGCAGGGAGTTCCAAGTGGGGCAGATAAGGCTGATGACTCTCACCACAGTCAACACAGGGATCTCCTTGGTTTTCCAGGGCCTTCTCTGAAACTGGACACCAACTCGGTCTGAAGGCAGATGCATGCAAGCACGGCCTGGTTATAACCTCAACCAGGAGGCTACAGGGCTGGCTGTGTAAATGCTCTACTCCTTCCTTTCCAAAGGAGAAATCTGGGGGTAGAACCAAGCCCTCGTTGCCTACAGTATCAGCCTCATCACATGTTCCTATTTTGGATTTTCCTTCCTCCTTACCTCTTTCCCTGCTCCCTCACTCCTGCTTCTTGGGATCACCTCCCAAATAACCTATGCGCACTCAACTTCTTGCTTAGGCTATACTTTGGGGGGAATCAAACGAAGGCACTGGCCATTTCAGTTATTTCTAGGTCTCAGTTTATCTATAAAATGGGAAAATGGAACTAAAATTCCTTCCAACTCTCAAATTCTTAGACTCCAAGGGATCTCCTTCTCCTATAGATCGTAATAAGGGTGACCTCTTGAGCCCAGAGGAGCAAACTGCCTCTTTCTTTCTCCTGAAGCTAAGTGATCCATCACACCAATAAGCTCTGATATTCTAAAACGAAGTCATTAAACTTTTTGGTAAACAACAGGACCAGGCCTTTGAAGTGAGACCAAGAGAAAGCAAGAACCACTCAGAGATGCCACAGTTGGTGGGTGATCCACTTCAAAAGGGTGATAATCACATTAATGAACTCACCTGACAAGTCATTTACACAGATATGGCCCCAACTGGGGAGCCTGACCTGACTGCACTATTTACACAGCCTCCAGGAACGCCTGGGTGGCTCAGTCGGTTAGTCTGCTTCAGGCTCAGGTCATGACCGAGTCCTGTGTCGGGCTCCTTGCTCAGTGGGGAGCCTGATTCTCCCTCTGCCTGCCAACCCCCTTGCTTGTTCTCCCTCTCTCTCTCTGACAAATAAATAAAATCTTTAGGGGCGCCTGGGTACTGCAGTCGTTGGGCGTCTGCCTTCGGCTCAGGGCGTGATCCCAGAGTTCGGGGATCGAGTCCCACATCGGGCTCCTCCGCTGGGAGCCTGCTTCTTCCTTTCCCACTCCCCTGCTTGTGTTCACTCTCTCGCTGGCTGTCTCTCTGTCACATAAATAAATAAAATCTTAAAAAATAATAATAATAAAATAAATAAATAAAAAATAAATAAAATCTTTAAAAAAATAAATAAAATAAAATAAATAAACAGTCTCTGGTTTTCCAGTGTGTTATGCTTCAAAAGTATGTCTGTAAATGAACTGCTTGGCATTTGCAATTTACTCTTCCCACAGAAATGCTATAAATGATCAGGTTCCCAAGCCAGGCCATTAAAGGTATTTATTCTGCAAAAGC
Organism: Ailuropoda melanoleuca; assembly: GCF_002007445.2. NCBI lineage: Eukaryota > Metazoa > Chordata > Mammalia > Carnivora > Ursidae > Ailuropoda > Ailuropoda melanoleuca. The sequence goes on from NC_048218.1 coordinate 162,732,413, forward strand.
ACCAGCAAAAAGGTTCCTAAGGAAACACATAACTTTACCATGCTGCATTTCCTAACCACAGAAAATATTTAGTTATGCAACCAAGACTCCCAGAACAAATATTCACCCCACCCCAACATACAGACCTACAAACACACATACTAGAGAAAGGGGATTTCTCAAGAACCTAAATGCCTACACCATGTTTATTTAAGTCTTTATAATTGGTCTTGGAATCTAGGTAGGAAACAAACAAACTCACCATAGCTCTCAAAGGTGAGAATAGAGACAATCAAGTTCAACACAAAACATGTAAAACTTCTTGGCCAAAGATAAGAGTAAAAGGAAACAAAGAGGGCCATTCAAAACAAGTATGATCAGAATTAAAAGTGGTTATATAATTTGGAACTCAGATCACCACAAGGGACTGTTTAAAAGTTAATGCCCAACAGCCAAAAGCCAAGTTATAAAAATCACAAGAGACTAAACCAAAGTTGAAAAAAAAAAAAAAAGTCTCATATTTTTTAAAGTTAAGCCTTAAATCTTAATTAATTGATCAAAATTGCATTTATATGAAATTACCTCAAAGCCCTACAAGTAATATTTGTTGATTTAACATCTAATCAACCACCACCACCTTCATAAAAAACTCTTCTGATACTTGCAAATCATGCATCTCTTAAGGAGTCAATACCCAAAATATACAAAGAACTCATGAAACTCAAGAGCAAAAACACCAGTCTGATTAAAAATGGGCACAGGATCTGAACAGACATGTTTCCAAAGCCATACCTATGGCCAACAGGTACATGAAAAGATGCTAATGTCACTAATCATCAGGGAAATGCAAATCACAACCACAATGAGACAGCACCTCACACCTGTTAGAACGGCTATCATCAAAACAAGAAGCAAGTATTGGCGAGGCTATGAAGAAAAGGGAAGCCTGTGCACTAAGGGTGGGAATGTCAGTTGGTGCAGCCACTGTGGATCATAGTATGGAGGCTCCTCAAAAAGTTAAAAATAGAACTACCACATGATTCAGCACTTCCACTTCCGGGATTTAGCCAAAGAAAATGAAAACACGACCTCAAAAAGCTATCTTCATCCCTGTGATTGCTGCATTATTTACAATAGCAAAGATATGGAAACAACCTAATGTCCATTGTTGGATGAATTAATTTAAAAAAAAAAAGTTGTGCTATTTATATACAATGGAATATCATTCAGCCATAAAAAAGGAAATCTTGCCATTTGTGAGGGTATTAACGCTAAGTGAAATTAGTCAGATAGAAAAAGACAAATACTATGTGATCTCACTTATATGTGGAATCAAGAAAGGGAGGGAGGGAGGGAGGGAGGGAGGAAGGAAGGAAGGAAGGAAGGAAGGAAGGAAGGAAGAAAGAGAGAGAGAGAGAGAGAGAAAGAAAGAAAGAAAGAAAGAAAGAAAGAAAGAAAGAAAGAAAGAAAGAAAGAAAGAAAAAAAGAAAAACAACTCCTTGCCCAAGTAAAAAAGTAAATCATAATTACTTTTTCAGTTGTGCACAGAGGATTTGTATTTAATTTCATATGCCTTCTGGTCAAAAGAAGGGAAAAAAGAAAAGTAAATGCAAACCAAAAGGTCACATAGTAATAGTAAATAAATACCTCCAGTCCCATAAAAGTAGATGCAAACACAAAAAACACTTTTAAAGTCAGGGGGAAAAAACGGTTTACAAAAGCCAGACGACTATTAGCATTTATGACCTAAACCTTATTATTGTATGTGTTCTGTTTTTCTCTTTTCCCCCTAATTCCCTAGTTTACTGGTAAAGATGTAAGAGTTGAGCTGAAAGAAACAATATTCTTTCACTTCTTTCTTCCATGTAAGGGCTGACAAAAAGCACCACAGGGGAGAAACCTGTATTAATCATCCTCATGGTTTGTAAGAAAAGCTCTTTATTAATCTCTGTCTAAACAAATACAAATAAACGGAGACAAAACACTCTAGACATCAACCTGCTGCAAAAGCTCTCAGAAACCAGACATAACACCCACAGTACGTCTTTCAGCTTGAATGAATAAACACTTCCAGCAAGACCTCAAATGTTTTTATTTTCTTAAAACATAAAAGGCAATCATGTTATTCAAGCACAAATGAGACTGTAGAGAGCTTTTGTATTCTTGATAGCAACACTTCTTGGGGATACTAATAACCGGATATCACCGAATAACTAAAAGGAAGAACATTAGCGAATGTGGAGGGGTCTCCTCCCAGCCATTCTTTTATGCTTTGAAAATGGAGCTCAGATAGAGATAGTTTTAGAAGAGTCAAGAGGCACTTGAACTACCCAGGTACCAGAATGATCCACAAAGTTCTATGAATAAGACTAATATTTGATTGCGTTAGGATCAAGAATCACAAAATTAAAAGAATTTAAGAAGCTAAGTAAAACGTAAGTAGGTCAGCCTTTTATTTTAGGGGCAGGGAAACTGAGGCCCAAAGATAGACTCATGATCTGCCCAATGTCATGTAACCATTAGCCATATGACTGCTTATCTAGGTCTACCTTGTGTCTGCTTTGACACCCAATACAACGCATGCAGCACTGTACTGAAACTTCGGAAGGTTAAGTTCTAACCTTCCATGTTTGAAAAATTATTTTTACCACCCTTAATACATGAAATTGGGTGAAATTTTTGGTGTTGCTCTACTGATAAAGAAAGCCTCACATGAGCCATCTCAAGAGACTATGTATTAAAATGTTTCATCTAGTTCAATATAATTCCTGCCAGGTAGATGTATATTCACAGAAAAAATTCTACAACATCCTTAATTCTATATATTATATCAACCCTAAAGAGGTTATGGTTAGGTAATTTCCAGGATTCCCTGGCCTTAAAATCTGCAAACCATTAACTAAACACACACACACACACACACACACACACACACACACACCAGCTAATCCCCTTTCCCCTCCTCCATCTCACCCAAAATAACCCTGGGCTATTTCGAACATAATACCACCTTAGAAGGTCAAAACCTTCCCTCACTTGAGCAGTTCTGCGTCATCATTCTCATTGTTCTGGTGACCCACCTACAGCTCCATTCCCAAAGCCCAACCATTTGTCAGCTCTGCCAGGCAGTCAGCCTGTTTCTCTCCAAACCAGGCAACTCTTCCCTGGGGTTTCTTTCAGGGAGAATTATACCAGCAAGTTCTAATTTCCTATCCCCGTAGGAAAGGTTGCTCAGAGCTTGAGTTTTAATGTCTCTTATTAAAGTATAGCCTGCTTGCTGAATTATGACCAGATTTTCAATCATCATCTTAAATAGGAGTTTATTCATTGAGGGCTTGTTATTCTCCGTATGAAAGCCAAACAAACTCGCAGAGAAAGATGAAGCACGATAAACGGCAGTTAGACCGTGTCACTGATTAAGTACTTCATCACCCCGGACAGAAGCTGCAGGCTTCTCTCTGCTCCCTGTTTTAGGACCTGGCATAATAGGTGCTCGATAAATGCTGAATGAATGAAAAGAAATAAAACTCCGCATCACTTTAGACTGAAGGCACAGCTGAGGCCCCGTTTTATAAATGGTCGATGCCGTCCGGCACTGCATTACACGCTCAACGGTATGAACTAGAAGGATACTACACGGAGACCAGGATGACTCTTGCTAAAACCGTCACAACACTTCATGAAGAAAATCGTCTTCATGCTAATCAACATAACAACAGTGACAGACCACCTCAGACACATCGTGCATCTTTGGGGCTGGCCTTAAAACATACTCAGAGAAAGGATCTGAGTAACACTGCGGATAGCAGCCCCAGTAAATCACATGAAGCTTTTATCTACTCAAGACCTTGCTTTCTTTTTCACTGTATTCCACTCTACTACCTTCCCCCCAAACTACAGTTTCCATGCAGGCAAACAAAGGAGCTATGATGTCCAAACAGATAGTCACTCAAGCCAAAACATCATCCTGAGCCCCAGGAATAAACTAGTTGCTTTATTAAGTGATGAAAAGTCTTTCTAGTCACACATTTTGGATTGTGTTTTTTCATGAAGCTATTATTTCTTCTCTGTACCAACACAACTATTATTTTTTAATCCTTTCCCCATAAGGATGTCAGAATCTTTGAGCCTCAAGGTAAGGCATCAAAACAAAATAGCTTAAAAGTTCCATATAATTATGAATGTCTTTACAGGTACTCTGATGCCAAGAAACACGTTACACCACTTGAATTCATATAAACACATTCCCTAGAGACCCATTTAACCTGGGCATTTCCACTCCAAAGAAAGCATTTAGACAAACAGCACTTGCACTGTTCCAACCGTATCATTCAATGCTGCCTGGCCAGTTTTCTCACACAGATCAGGAAAAAAGGTATAGGGGGAGGGAGGTGCAAACAGAAGAGTCCTGCAATCCTTCTCACGTCACCTCCTGCAGATAAACTTTGGTTCTGTCCAAACAGCCCAGTAAAAAGAACTGAAAACTTGGACCATAAACAAACAAACAAAAATCATTCTTCATTGACACATTCTCTTTAAATTCAAACCTAGAAATTTTGAGCAGGAGTAGGGTAACCAAACCATATTACCTAAAAATTATAAGGGTAGGAAACACTCTGAAAGGATTTTTTTTTTAAGCATAAGAAATATCATATTGGGTCTGATAAGTGGTCCCTCTGGCCAAGGGTTCTTGCAAATGGTACTAAAGGGGATGGAGTCAAGGATAAATTATGCCCTCCATAATCATGACCTCAAAGACCCATGAGGTCCTTTGATCACCAGAAGTTTGATGAGAACAGGGATTTTATTTTGTTCACTGCTATACATAACCCCAGCACTTGAACAGTATCTGGCCTATAAGAGGCTCCCAAAAAATTATTTTTGAATTAATACATTGTTCCAGTGCAGTTACTCATGAATTTGCTTAAAGACAGTAGCACATTAATTTACCAATTAGTTCCCTGTAATAAGGCAAAAAAAAAAAAAAAAAAACCCACCACATAAGACTCGGAGCCACCATGTGATTCAGGGATTCATTGATTCCAACAACAAAAATATATTGAGCACCTGCAATGTGCTGTCAACTTTTCTGGTACTGGGGACAAGACATGGGGTTCCTGCCTCATGGGGCTTCCATCCTAGTGACTCTCACGGGCTGCTGTGTGGAGGACGGGCTGTTGGGGTAGAAAGGAAAAACAGAAGCCAGTTAGGACACTAGTGTAGACCAAAGGTGAGGTGATGAACGGCTCAGACCAGGGAGGAGCTGGTGAGAAGGGATTAGATTCAGGATACATTTTGTACACTTAGAAGTTCATGGGAATAATCTAGGAGATAGAGAAATTGATACTGCAAGAGAGAGGGGATCCATCCATAGAGCGAAGACTTTGAATAAGCAAGAGAGGTTGGGATCCCACGCACAAGTGGATGGCCTCAGACTAGGGCAGAGACAAGTGATTCATCGTAACAGGAGGGAGGGCAGAGGGTGTAGGGACCATAATCTTCCTTAGTCCTAAAGTTTCCAAAGAAGTAATTCTTATGTCAATAAAACCTATTAGAATTCAGGTTAAACACATTCTTTTCTATGACTAAGAAAAGTAATACATGTTCATCATATTTAGAAATTTTAGAAAATACAGAAAAATACTGAAAAGCACACATTGATATGACCTATAATTCTGCCATCCAGTAATAACTATTATAAACCTCTGTTGCATTTCATCTATGAATTTAGATTATAACTCATTCAAAAAAAATCCTACATCAGTTTACTCTGGCTTTATTTCTCACCTGCCCATCCATGTACTTGCTGTTACGAAGAACTGAAGAGTAAAGCACTAGGACATGTGTTGCCTTTTTTACATCTTACTTAACTATCAAATAAGCATCTTCTTTCATCTTTGTTTTGTGCACAGGACAAACAGGGGAACATCTCTCATAGAAGATGTTTCTGTTTATTAAGTTGGTCTTATTGTTAGACTTAAAACTTCTGGATTTTTTGTACTCTTCCTTGTGAATCTGGCCCCTTTTCTACATTTTGGTTTTCCCAACTGTTTTTAAGCTACTTGCATATTTCACTTTAGTAATCAAATTTTATTTCTCAATGAGTATATATTGTTTTGTTCCTCTACTTTTAAAAAATTCTTTCACTTTTCAGCCATTACTTTCTTCTCAGTGTAGTTCCTCTGGTGTCGAAATTGCTTTATAAGATAGATTCTCTTTGTTCTGCTGAATTCCTAGTTCCTGGGTTCATGGTTGGCTCCACTAATTGAAATAGTGAGATCGTGGCCATGTCCTTTCACATATTTTTCTCTCCTCATCGATGCCTTCCCGCACCCAAGCCTCTAATATTAAACGCTCAACAGCATGTTCTAACTGCTTATTGCTGCCACTGGAATGAGTCACGTTCCATCTGCCTCACCTGATGCTGTGAAGGTCAAGTAAGGCCAAGTGTGTAGGAACTGTTTTTCAAGCCATTCTAGAAAGATTCAGTCTTTATATTTGAATAGGCCCTTTGCTTCTGATAAAAGAGGAATTTAACACTCTGAATGGGCACCTGGGTGGCTTAGTGGGTTAAGTATCTGCCTTCGGCTCAGGTCATGATTCAGGGTCCTTGGATGGAGCCCTGCATTCAACGGGGAGTCTGCTTCTCCCTCTGCCCCTAACCCTACCCCTACTCGTGCTGTGCATGCTCGTGCTAATTCTCTCTCTCTTTCTCATAGATAAAATCTTAAAAAAAAAAAAATACTCTGAAAGTAAGGGGCCCAATCCAGCTGAAGCAACATAATTCACTGATGTGGTCTTTGCCGAGATCGTGGCAGCATGCACACACAAAATTCACCATCGTCAGCTAAGGTAGGCGAGAAACAAATCCTTCCCATCGATTAAACAAGATTACACTTCCAGACTCCCCCAAAAAACAAATCCACAGGTTGCAGTAAGCAAAGTGTTATCAAGCCTTCAAACACCTCTTAATGAATTTCAACTTTTTCACCCAGAGATAGTTTGAAACCCAGCTCTAATCTAGATTGAACGGCTGCAATCAGATCACAGTGGTAAGAGTGGATGCAGATAAAAATTGCTAATAAACACTTCTTGAACCACAGCTTCAACTACTATCATTCAGAACATATTCATTCTGCCTAAAACTACCCTCACATTTTGTCCGTTTATTAAAATTCTAGTAAATAAAGTTATTTCTTAAACAACACACTTGATGGTCCCAAATCTAGTATCAGCCACTGAAAAATTTTGTGAAAATTGCTTAAATACCTGAGCCTCAGGTTTCTCATTTGCAGACCAAAAATAAATTCTGCTTCTTCACTTGGTTATTATAAAGATTAAAAGAGGAAATATATGTGAAAGAAATTTATAAATGCTAATGAACTGCACAAAAATTCAGTTGTTAGACTGCGATCTCAAGTCCTGTGTGATCTCACTTCCTATTTGGGGGAGGGGCGGGGGAATCATTTTACTTACTTTTAGTAGATAATACATCCACATGGTTCAGAATTCTAAAGTTGCCAAATGCTATACAGTGAAAAGTCTCCCATTCCTTCCCACCAACCACCTAATTCCCCTGTCAGGGAGCAACTAATCTATTTTTTTTAGATATATGTACATTTTCCCCCAATTTTTACATAAAAGCTATCGTATTATTCACCATTTCACACCTTTTTTCCAATTGAACAATGCATCTTGGAGATTGTTTCATTTCCATATATCAATAAAGACAGAACTCCCCCATTCTTTTCACGGGCAGCACGGGAAGTCATCGAGGAACCATGACTTATTTACCCATCTCCCACATGTAGGTTATTTCCCCTTTTACTGTTATAGCCTTTTGCTCATGTATAAACACATTCGTAAGATGCATTTCCAAAAGGGAATTGCTGTGTCAAAAAGTATACAGATTTTCAACTTTGAAAAAGACTGCCAGATTGCCTTCCATAAAAGTTTATAGCAATTTATTTCCCTTCCAGCCATAAATGGAGACTATTTATCCACTTGTCAATAAAACTTCTTGTCAAACATTGTTGTTAATCTCAGCCAACAGGACAGTGAAAACATTATCTTCGTGTTTTAATTTGCTTTTTCCAATGAACTGGTTTTGATCCTTTATTGATCAATAGTTGTTCTTTGAATATTAAGAAAATTTATTTCACTCCCTTTAACTTTTTTCCTCTGTATCCTCCTGCACATCCTAAGACCTGGCTACTCGGAACTGCTTGCTATTCCCAAATGAGCCACATTTTGGGAAATACCCATTCCTTCCAGCTCCACTCACAAAATTTTCTTGACAAATTCAAAGGCATTTCAATGTTTATGAAATGTTCCTGTATTCCTCTCATAGGACTTAATCCCTCCTTCCTCAGCGAGCCCAGGACACGTTTTTAGAGCTTCATAATAGCATCATTTCACTCTGTTAGGGACACATAGGAGCTTCTTAAAGTTTAAAACCAAATTCTCGGGGCGCCTGGGTGGTACAGCGGTTAAGCATCTGCCTTCGGCTCAGGGCATGATCCCGGCGTTATGGGATCAAGCCCCACATCAGGCTCCTCCGCTAGAAGCCTGCTTCTTCCTCTCCCACTCCCCCTGCTTGTGTTCCCTCTCTTGCTGGCTATCTCTAACTCTGTCGAATAAATAAATAAAATCTTTTTTAAAAAATAAAAATAAAAAAAATAAAACCAAATTCTCCATCTTAGCATCCCCTATGATAACCAACACATTCATTCAATTAATGTGGGATGAAAGACTGAAATAGAAATAGAAATTGTGAATTTTTTTTTTTAAGATTTATTTTAGAGAGAGAAAGAGAGCAGGTGGGGGGGCAGAGGTAGAGAAGCAGACTTCCCACTGAGCACAGAGCCCAAATAGGAGCTCGGTCTCAGGACCCTGAGATCATGACCTGAGCCAAAACCAACAGATGCTTAACCAACTGAGCCACCCAGGTGCCCTCAAAAACTGTGACTTTCTAATTGTACATGTGTCCCTAACCTTCCAAAACAACACTGTACGTCAAGTGATGGGGATAATAAAATAAAGGTCTGGGAGCTTGTTCTTTGGCCTAGAAGGTCATATCACAACATACTAAATGCTAATAAATCCTTCTTCTAAATTCTTTGTTTAATGTTTGTTTTAACACCAAATCCTATGACTTAAATGACCAAAGAACATAATAAGACGAAAGTATTTTTTAAGCAATATATTAATTACCAATAAACCCACAAAAAGGGGATTGACTTCTTTACTAATGAAGGAAGTGCAATCTAAAGATCACAAGACACCGTTAAACAATCCTCAGAATGGTGAAAATGGAAAGGAAAATGTCACGTGCGGCTGTAGATCAACTACAGCCCTCATGTACTGCTGGAGGAAACATAAATCAATACAACCACTTCAGAAAACGATTTGGAGAAATCAACTAAAGCTACACATATGCCAATCCTGTAACCCAGAAATTCTACTCTTGGTGTGTACTCAACAAAAGCACACATGCTGTTCACCCAAAGCTGCAGCACAAGAATGTTTATAGCAGCGTTAATCCTAAGTCTAAAATGGGAAAAACCCAAATTTTCTCAATAGAACAGAAAAATTGTTGGTACATTCATACAGCGAAATTCTAACGGCAATGGGAATGAGTGAATTACAACTTCACACCAAAACATGAATGAATCGCACACGCGCAAAAAGTCGGTAAGATCCTATTTATGTAAATTACAAAAACAGGCAAAGCTAATCTGATGGTGTTACAAATCAAGACAGCTCTCTGGGGTAGGGATACGGATGGGGCATACAGGAGGGGACTTTAAAGGAGCCAGTAATATTCTGTTTTTTAATCTGGATGCTAGTTACACAGATGTGTTCATCTTATGATAACTCATTAAACTATACATTTGTGCTTTGTATAATTTTCTGCACATATATTATACTTCAATTAAAAGTTTACCTAAAATAAAAGCAATAGGCTAAAACTCCAAAAGGGAATATATGTCTTTTTAAATACCCTTCACGTATAAATGTTTTCTTAAATGTCATGGTGATTATCTGCCACTTGCAAACCCAACTGAAGTGAATTGGTTTGACCCAAGAGCCTACTACTAAAAAGAGATCCCAGCAAAAGCAGTTTTCTATTTCTGAAACAATGCAGGAGCCACAAATGGCATTCAGACTTGTTTGATTGAGGAAAAAAAAAAAAAATGAAGTGACCAAAGGAGATCAGCTATATGGAATAAGCAAACACTGAAGAAAAGATGAAAAGAAACAGAAACTTCTTAAGATGTACAAAAATAGCAATTACTCTTAAATGAGCCTTCTGTGGAGCTACTAAGAAAAAAAACAACTATTTGTTCCACTGCAGATATGTGCCTCAGAACCTTGCTTCCCTCCCAGTATTATTTTAAAACACTGAACAGCAGACAAAGAAAGAGAGTGTGCCTGGGGAGTAGTAATTATTGGCAAATGCAGGTGTCTGAATAGAGGAAAGCCAAGGGAAAGGAAACACAAAACCCTCCACTTCATTAGTGTTCTAAAAATATTCTCATAATACAAAGGCCTGCCCTGTTTATGTAGTATATATATGTGTGTGTGTGTGTGTGTGTGTGTGTGTGTAAATGAGAAACCTCATCAAAATGGTTTTTGTGAATCTTGACCATAACCCACAAATACTTTAGAGATTCAAAACAGAAGTTAAAAAACTGATGGCACTAAACTACCAAACTCATTCTATGAGGCCAATATTACCTTGATCCCCAAACCAGGTGAAGACCCCATCAAAAAGGAGAATTACAGACAGATAGCCCTGATGAATATGGATGCCAAAATTCTCAACAACATCCTGGCTAATAGAATCCAACAGTACATTAAAAGGATTATCCATCGTGACCAAGTGGGATTCATCCCTGGGATGCAAGGGTGGTTCAACATTCGCAAATCGATCACTGTGATAGATCATATCAACAAGAAAAGAGTCAAGAACCATATGATACTTTCAACTGATACAGAAAAAGCATTTGACAAAATACAGCATCCTTTCCTGATTAAAACCCTTCGGAGTGTAGGGATAGAGGGTACATTCCTCAATTTCATAAAAACCATCTATGAAAAGCCTACAGCAAATATCATTCTCAATGGGAAAAGCTGGAAGCCTTTTCCTTAAGATCAGGAACACGACAAGGATGCCCACTCTCGCCACTGTTATTCCACATAGTACTAGAAGTCCTTGCAACAGCAATCAGACGACAAAAAGGGATAAAAGGTATCCAAATCGACAAAGAAGAAGTCAAACTGTCTCTCTTCATAGATGACATGATACTCTATATGGAAAACCCAAAGGAATCCACTCCCAAACTATTAGAAGTTATAGAACAATTCAGTAAGGTGGCAGGATACAAAATCAATGCCCAGAAATCAGTTGCATTTCTATACACGAATAACGAGACTGAAGAAAGAGAAATTAGGGAATCCATCCCATTTACAATAACACCAAAAACCATACGTTACCTTGGAATTAACTTAACCAGAGACGTAAAGGACCTATATGCTAGAAACTATAGNAGCTGGAAGCCTTTTCCTTAAGATCAGGAACACGACAAGGATGCCCACTCTCGCCACTGTTATTCCACATAGTACTAGAAGTCCTTGCAACAGCAATCAGACGACAAAAAGGGATAAAAGGTATCCAAATCGACAAAGAAGAAGTCAAACTGTCTCTCTTTGCAGATGACATGATACTCTATATGGAAAACCCAAAGGAATCCACTCCCAAACTATTAGAAGTTATAGAACAATTCAGTAAGGTGGCAGGATACAAAATCAATGCCCAGAAATCAGTTGCATTTCTATACACGAATAACGAGACTGAAGAAAGAGAAATTAGGGAATCCATCCCATTTACAATAACACCAAAAACCATGCGTTACCTTGGAATTAACTTAACCAGAGACGTAAAGGACCTATATGCTAGAAACTATAGATCACTTTTGNTTTCAGAAGAATTAACATAGTTAAAATGTCTATGCTACCCAGAGCAATCTACACTTTCAATGCCATCCCGATCAAAATACCGAGGACATTTTTCAAAGAACTGGAACAAATAGTCCTTAAATTTGTATGGAA
>NC_048218.1:163097373-163118954 GCF_002007445.2 Ailuropoda melanoleuca
TGAGAGGATCATATGGTTCTTGAGTCTTTTCTTGTTGATATGATGTATCACGCTGATCGATTTGTGAATGTCAAACCACCCTTGCATCCCAGGGATGAATCCCACTTGTTCATGCTGGATAATCCTTTTAATGTACTGTTGGATTCTATTAGCTAGGATCTTGTTGAGAATATTGGCGTCCATATTCATCAGGGATATCGGTCTGTAATTCTCCTTTTTGATGGGGTCTTTGCCTGGTTTGGGGATCAAGGTAATACTGGCCTCATAGAATGAGTTTGGTAGTTTTCCTTCTGTTTCTATTTTTTGAATCAGCTTCAGGAGAATAAGTATTATTTCTTCTTTGAAGGTTCGGTAGAATTCCCTGGGGAATCCGTCAGGCCCTGGACTCTTGTTTTTTGGGAGGTTTTTGATCACTGCTTCAATCTCTTCATAATTAATCGGTCTGTTTAAATAATCAATTTCTTCCTGCTTCAGTCTTCGTAGTTTATAGGTTTCCAGGAAGGCATCCATTTCTTCCAGGTTGTTTAATTTATTGGCATAAAGCTGTTGATAAAAGTTTCTAATGATCCTTCCTATTTCATTGGTGTTGGTTGTGACCTCTCCCTTTTCATTAATAATTTTATTAATTTGGGTCCTTTCTCTATTATTTTGAATAAGTCTGGCCAGTGGCTTATCGATCTTATTTTTTCTTTCAAAGAACCAGGTTCTAGTTCTGTTGATCTGCTCTACTGTGCTCCTGGTTTCTAATTCATTGATCTCTGCTCTAATCTTGATCAATTGCTCTCTCGAGCGTGGGTTAGGCCTGTTCTTCTGTTCCAGCTCCAGCTGCTTGAGGTGGGAATATAAAAACTGCGTTTTAGATTTTTCTCTTCTTTTGAGTGAGGCTTGGATGGCTATATATTTTCCCCTTAGGACAGCCTTTGCAGTGTCACATAGGTTTTGGACCGTTGTAGTCTAAGCCTCGGTACCTAGACAGCATTTGTCTACTCAAAGTTGTATCAGATAGGATCTATGTGATGCTGGCAGATCTTTTACACAACTTGTCTTAAAATTTCAATATATGATTGTGATTTTATCTAGTGAATGGTATATATGAAAGTTGTCTAATAGAACTTTCTGTGATGTTAGAAATTTTTTATATCTGCACTGTACAATACAGTAGCCATTAGCTGTGCTTGGCTGTTGAGCACTTGAAATGTTCATGATACAGCTGAAGAATTGAATTTTTAGTTTACTTTACTTAATTTAAATTTAAATACCTCTATGTGGCTGGTGACTGCCATATTGGACAGCACAGCTATATTTGACCTTTTCTGGAAGCAACTGATTTAGTTGGGTGACCGCTGTTTGCCATCTTTAACCTAGGCTGATGTTCCCTTGGCAAACCAGCTTCATCTCATGTTATTTTCCACTTTGTTTTAGTCATATTGAAGCCTTTCTTATTATTCATACATATTCTATTCTTTCTTTCTTTGCTATTTTGCTCACTTCTCTTCCTGACTTCTCCTCCCCCTACTCATCCCTGAGATTCAGCTCAGGCGTCTAAGTCATCTGCCGTCATAGTACTTCCTCTTCCTCTTCCTCTTCTTCTCCTCCTCCTTCTCCCTCTCTCTCCCCCTCTCCTCCTCCCCCTCCCCCTCCCGTTCCCCTTCCCTTTCTTCTTCTTCTTGTTCTCCTCCATCTTCTTCTTTTTCGCTGTGCATATCCCCAGCTCTTAGCAGAATGTCTATTTAATCCCATTGATAGTATTATAATCTATTCATGAAAAGTCCTTCTTTTGTGGCACCCTTTACAGTGCAGAGTTTTTGTTGAGCAACTTTCTTAGATGAACAGCAGTAAAGTATTAGAAGTTATACAGTTCTCTCCCTCTGCTATTTCACCTTAGTGCTTCAGAGCAGAAGATCTATGGCATATACAATGTGTTAGTTATCTATCGGTGTATAACAAATTAGCAAGTTAAAACAACAAACCTTTCTGATCTCGGTTTCTATGGGTCAGTAATTTGAGAACAGCTTTCCTGGGTGGTTTTGGCTCATAATTTCTCAAGAGTTGCAGTCAGTCTATCGGTTGGGGCTGCCATCATCTGAAGGTTTGGCTGGGGAAAGATCTAGTTCCCAGCTCATTCATGTGGTTGTTGAAAGGCCACAGCTGCTCGCTGACTGTTAACTGCAGAACCCAGATCCTTGCCATGGGGACCTCTCAATAAGCTGCCTAACTATCCTCATAATGTGCAGGCTGGCTTTACTCAGAGCAAGTGATTCGAGGAGGAGAGAGAATGAGAGAATCCAAGATGGAAGCTGTAGTCTTCTATGTCTCAGAATGACATGCCATCCCTTTGGCCATATGCTATTGGCCACACAGTCCAACCCTAGTACAATGTCAGAGGAGCTACACAAGGCTATGGATGCCAAGAGGTGGCAATCTTCAAGACTGACTACTGTCCACCTTAATTGCAGTATTACAGTATGATTCTATTTAAGGGTCACTGGGCTCAGGAATAATGCTGGAATAAATGAGTGAGAATGCTTCCCAATGTTTCTTTAGGTGTCAGGCCCTCAGCAGCCAATTCTGTCACAGAACCTTCTTGAGTGTGGACACAGATAAGAAATTCTCAGGCACAGGTAGAGCTGGACTCAGAACCCTCATCTTTGTCATGAGATGACACTGCCCAGGCAGTATAACCCCTCATGGGTTCCCCTTGGCCAAAGTCAAGACTCTAGCTTTCTCATCTATAAAATGAGTATGCTAATACTTCCCTAGTTACCCAACAGGGCTAGTCTGGATCCAAGGGGAGAATTTACTGGAAGTGCCTTGTTACTTGTTCAGTGTTTGACATGTATGGCAACACTGTGGTGGGCCTAATGCACTAATTCTGAAGACCACTCCTCAGTCCTCCTCCTCATCACACCTGCTTTCCCACCATCCTGTTTCTCTCCACAGGGCCACACGTTGCTTCTACTTTAACAAATCCAACCAGACCAGCTGTTTTCTTTTGGTATTTTTTTATTGCAGCTTAAATTCCAAGGGCTGCAGGGGGAAAGCTGCTGAAAACACCACAGGCCCTGGGCCTCACTTCAAAGCAGCTTTCATCATTCTTCACACACTGTTTTCAGGACCCTCGTCTGTTCTCTCCCGGGAACCAGATTCTCCTGGAGATTTTCCTCAGTGATATCACTATTTACAGAACTCTGGCCCTGGACATCATGTTTATATCTGATTTGTACATGTCCACATGGCCCATAAAGTTTATAAGGGGGTTAGAGAGCTTTTTCTTGTTCATAAATCTTTCCCCCATGGCCTCCTTCTAGGAGTGGGAAAGAGGAGGCAGGAATGAGAGAGGAAGGAGGCATGAGACTGAGGGAGAAAATGACTGGAACCATGATGCTCTCCTCTTTGAGCTTCTTCCCATAATTGTCCTCCCTTGGGGTCAGTTGGACAGTAGAGCAGAGAGGGTACATGTGAAGGCCTGAAAGCCCACTGCCATTGTGGGCAAAGTGCGTGTTCCACATCTCCCTTTCATCATCTGTGAAGCGGAGATAATAATAACCTACCCATGAGGTTGTTCTGCGAGGTCCTTGTTCTTCAACAAGGTGAGGGACTTAAAGCGTTTAGCATGGGCCATAGATGATAGCAAAAATGCAATACATTTTAACTGAAAAAAGTGACAAGGGTCTTCTGTGCAACCCATTTACTGGCCTGTCTCTGTGCCCCAGGCATCCCACACTGATCACCTAGCTAACCCTTGAGTTGTTCTTACCCAAAAACCTGGTTGCCCAGAACTTCTCCCTGCAGTGGGCAATCTGACACCCCCAAGACCCCAATAAATGTTGCTATGAAAATAACTCTTTCCAGATGCACTTTTTGCATTTTTGAAGCTGAGATTTGTTTTGTTTCAAAGTAGATGTATTATTGAGTACAACTCCATGGGTGGCTATGTGAACATTTATGAATTTTAGGAAAAAGCATTTCAGAATTTGAAAATGAACATTCATACATACTTTCCCTTACTCCAACCCCGCTCGGAACAGGAAATGTCTGCAGGCCAGTGGGGGTACACTGGAAGAATAATAGATCGATAATAATTCACCACTGGTCGCACGAATTCCCTGGGCCATTTCGACCAATTGAAGTTCAGGAAAGTCATTATAGGATGTGTCTACTCAGGCAAGGCAAAGAAGAAAAAATTGAGAAATTATTTTTTGAATTGCCTCTATCAAAATGGGTAATTTGAAGTAAAAGAAATTTGATTCCTGAATTATTTACAATTGTCTTGAGGATGTTCTCATCTCTGATATCTAAATGCTACCTCTCCAACCCCCAGTTGCCATTGTCCTCCATGATGTAGCAAGAGTGATCTTACAAAAATGTAAATCCAAGTAGCTAGCCCTGTTTATAAGCCTCAATGACCTCTCATTGCTCATAGGTTAAAAACAGAACAGCCAAATGTAGTCTTTTTGACTTACTCTGACAGCCCATGCCCACCTCCCCAGGTCCCCTGCACAGCTCATCTGAGTTCCTTCCCACTAATTGCTTCACGTGCCGTTCCCTCTGTCTTCCCTCGGTCTTCAAGGCTTTCTCCTTCCTCCCTTTGTCTAGTTAACTCCTATTCACCCTTCAGGGCTTCTCCCAAAGACCCCTTATTATAAGAAGCCTCCCTGACACTCCCCTAGCCCACCTAGACCACCTGGGATTTTCCAGCTGTATTCAACCTGGTGGTCTTATCTGCAATCGTTAAATGATCTGTTATGTGTTTATTTGTATGACATCTGTCCCTCCTGCTAGAATGCCGTTTGCTGAGAACAGGGGCTTTGTCCGCCTTTTTCACCCTCTCAGCACCTTGAACAGTGAGTGCCCTGAACCAACTAGGTGCTTAAGAAGCATTGTTCCCTGTATCAATGGATATCCGCCCATTTTTCTGTTTTGCAAGGACTTGATAAGCAGAATGTGGTCTGCATCAAAATACTGCAAAAGTCCCTAGATTGCCTACAGTAATTTAATCGGAGCATTTTAGCAACTGAAAGGAGGTTGGATTTTATTAGTTCAACCCTTTGTTTTGTAGATGAGGAAACTAATGAGCAGCAAGGTGAAGATCACTCACCGATCTACCTGCAAAGTTGAGGCTAGGATATAGTCGTAAAAATCTCTATCATGTATACTTTACACTAAGCTACTAATTCCCCCCAAAGCCAAATAAATGCATAGTTCAGACATAACTGTAATGGTGAATTGCCCATGTTGCCCTCCACCCCCCACCATCACTTGGCCAGTTCCTGTCCCTCCCTGAGAAGACACAAGCCTTCATTACTTTATCATTCTCCCCTATTCTGATACCACCGAGGGCCCTTCCTTTGAACTCTGTGTTGCCATGGCAACTGCTCCTTCAGGAACATCAACATCACTGCCCACAATTGCCAATGCTGAGGTGGATGGCTGCCAAGCAAATCACAGGCAATTTTTTTGAGTCAAGAGGGCCGAAAGCCTCAGATCAAGTTCAAATTATTTGGAGGATGTGTGTGTCAGGGACACTTAGCATCAGTTCTGATGGGAAGGCAGATAAAAGCTTGATTTAGTATGAGGGTAGGGGAGGCACAGGGCAACACAGCCTCAGAGCTTGAAGAGCTCTTCCAGAAGCTCTTTGATGTGAAGGAGATGTTGGAAGTTGCGTAATTCTTGCAGGCGGTCCAGACACAAAGGCTGCTCAAACAATACAGAGGGGCTAACTATGCTGAGCGTGCTTGTTTTGTCCTTCCTTTCTCCTCTGCTCTCCTCCCCTTCATCTTTCCCAACAAACCAGGATCCGATATGTCCCAAGGAGAGAGACATTAGTGTCACAGGAGTAAATTTACAAGGTTGTTGGACTTGGGGTGTCATAGTAGCTGTGAGGAGTTCCATATATTAAGAGAGGTGGTCAACACCGTTATAGGGACTAGTCAGGGGTAGCCTGAGGCGAGTTCTGATTGCTTGGGATGGAGATCTCCCATCTCACAAGAGAGAAACAAATGGCTTACAAATTGGTCACATCCCATTTAGCTCATATTAATTTACATCACCGACCCCTAGGGCCAACAGGCAATATTTTTCTTCCTTTTGTTTCTCCTCCCCATCCCCCAAGTGACTTCCTCTTTTCTTTTCTCTTTCATCCAATCGTGTCCGCCTGGCTGTCTCTAGTTTGCTCAGATTTTATTTTCCTATTTAACTGTTGCGCTTGCCAACCCCCAGATCTTTTGCGCTGTAAAACCCGTGCTACACGTGCCCCTCGCAGCCTGCTTTCCATCAGCTTTGCCGAAATCAAGTTGCTGGATCAGTCCCGTGTGTTAGCAGGATAATAACTTTCCTTAGCAGACAAAATGGTGCAGAGAGAGTGTTGCCTTTTCTGCTTCAAAGGCTTGAGAGATTCCTTTAACCACAAAAATGAGAAGAGAACGTAATGGATATACAAGAGTCCCATGATGGCAATCTCCCTGCTGGAAATGTTCATGAATTACCTGTAATTTACCTCAAAATGTACCATATGTTGGACTGCAAGATGCACTTTTCCTTTTTTTACATAAATGGACTGCTATTTAGAACACTTTTTTTTTTCTTCCCCTTGACATGGGAATAGATGTTGGGAATAGGTTGGGGGGAACTACCCCACAGAAGTTTCACAAATTAAAGTAGGCACATGTTATCATCTGAGTGCTCTGTACAAGGGAAAGAAAATGGAATTAGGTGCATTTCCCCCCTAATACATCGTCAGCCCCCTAGGGCCAGGGTGAGATTAAAGGCACTTTTGGAGGGGAGAAGGCAATGAAGCACCAATTCACCAGTTCCCTTCATGCGTTTCATGCAAAGGGACAGAAGTGACAGACCCCTCCATGGCTTGATTTATGGAGTCAGGAGACCTGAGGAGCAGCTCTGCCAAGACAGGGAGGCCCCACTTTCCAAGTGCCTCAGATGGCCCTTGCTTTCTGCCATGTCCTGGGCAGATTTGCCGTGTGCTCTCTTTTCCGTGTGTACAGTGATGGCTTATTAGTATGTATTTCTCGGACTGTCAGAACTTCTACTTGTTCAAATCATTTGAACACTCTCAGAATCTTGGTTTCTTTCCCTCTGAAGCTGAACAGATGTAGAGGGGGAAGAGCCAACAATGGCAAACCTTATTTTCCACCCAGAGCCGTGGCCTTGTCACTAGCCCTGCCACATCTGCGTTTTTGAAGGGAAATGTCATAATATCGCTAATCAATAGGAAGAGTGACAGGCCCATTTGTCAAGAGCAAGCCAGCACTGCAGCTGTTGTCCTCCTCGGCATCTTTCTCTTGGGCTTTGCAAAGGGAAGCCCAGGGACGGGCCCGCCGTGTGTCTGGTACAGCCCCCTCCTTTGCTGGGGGACAATAGGGAGCCACTGGGGGGAAGATAGCGGGCCATCTTGATGCTCTATACAAGTTGGGCAGAGTACAATGGCCAGGGCTGGAGAAGAAACGTGGAGTTTCGAACAGTGACGTGCAAAAGCAACCAGACGCCCCGCGAGGGGAAAGGATCTGCTGGATCAGGAAGTCTGTTGACCCTTAATCCGGGGAGTGCAGCTGTTCATGTGTTTCTTTTGAGCTGCAGATGTTTCTTGCTGCTCTGCTGGTCAGAGGGAGGAGCAGGTCACCTCAAAGGAGTGAGACGGGGGTGGGGGTGGCCTTGGGACTCAAACTTCATGACCATTTTCATCTTTGCTGTGAAGGGAAATGTAACCAGAGGGTAGAAAATGGTGGCAGGGCAGGCTGTAATCTCTGCCCCACCACACACTAGCTGCCCTGAGCTGATATAAACTCGGATGGGCAGGACTTGCCACAGCAATCAGATCGGTCATGCGTGGGGTCTGGGTGTGTGCTGAGGTGACAGGACTGAAGTGCCCTTTACCACCTCACCAAAATAATTTTTAAATTAGGAAATTAATCTTAATCAAGTCTTGTATCTCTAGCCTTAGTTGGCTCAGATTACTGTTATGGCTTTTCATGCTTGGGGGGTCCCCAAGACCAGTAATTTAGTTTTATTGGTACAAGGGAGCAAATACTGATATTAACAAGGGAGGCCTTAAAGAAACATTTGTAGCATTTCTTGTCAACTTGCACCTCTCCTCTCTGCTTCTTCTTGCCCTTTAAGGAAAGGTGATGCCCTAGCAAATGCGTCTTTTTCATAAAGGCATCCCAGTTTGGGGCATTAGTAAGCAAATAATATCCAGTTTAAAATAAAAGTAGTATTGTTCTTCTATTGTCTGGTGTATATCATTCAGAAAAAAAGGTGAAAGCAAAAAGAGTATCAGAAAGGAGTATCTTGCTAATTAATGGTCCAACTCTGAGATCGGTGAATGAATATCCATGTGTTTGTAAGATCCCAAACCCAAATGCCATTGGAAAAATTTGCTTGATTAAAAAAAGACAAGAGATTTAAAATTCTATAACACATTGTTATAGACTAAATTGAGTCCCAACCCCCAAATTCATGTGTTGATGTCTTAACCCCCAATGTGACTATATCTGGCGATAAGATCTTTAGGAGGTAAAGTTAAATGAGGTCATAATGGCAGGGGCCTTTATCTGATATGACTTTGGCCTTGTAAGAAGAGGTAGAGATTTCTCTCACTCTCCCTCCTTCTCTCTTTCTCTACTGAGGCTGTAGCAAGAAGACAGCCATCTGCAATGCAGAATGAGAGCTCTCACCAGAAACTGAATTGGCTGGCATCTTAATATGGACTTCTAGCCTCCAGAACTGTGAGAAATAAATTTCTGTTGTTTAAGCCACCCGATCTATGGTATTTTGTTATGGCAGCCCAAATTAACTCACATTCTCCTCTGTAGTAAAGCGCCCTTATAATAACATTCTAGGCATGGAAAGTTTGCAGTTCCCCTGGAGGCACAAGTATAGGGTAATAAACATATTAAAATATCCATACAAATGAATCCAATTCTCTGTACAGTGGTTTACCTGGAAGACCAGTGATGCTGCCTTTAATGGAAATACTTTTGGGGAGTCTCTTTAAGAATTCAGAGTCAGCAGCATAATCTTGACTGTCTTCAGTAGTGACATGTTCTTGTTTCTAAGAGTGATTAAATTTCATTTTTACATTTCTAAGTCATTCAGAACAAGTCAGGGAATCGGTCTGGTAATCAGAAGTAGGTTACCATGGTTGAGTCAAGAACAGGGTGTGTGTGTGCACTGATAAGGTTTCTGGGACTCACACCTGTCTCGGATGATCATTCTGAAAGTGTTGCCTGAACCATGATTGGCCAGGGGAGCACTGTAGAGCAGGAGGCTGGCTTCTAGGGGAATGGACCCATGCTTGTGAGTGCCTTGCCCTGGTATCTCGGGTGCTTTCAAGTCTATTTCATTGTATTTGATCTTTACAATGTCTTTGGGGGCAGGTATTTTCATCCTTGGAAAGGCAGCCTTCATTTTATTGGGTAAACTCTGGTAAATTTGTTAAGCAGAACAAAACCCTTATTGATATTGATAAAATGGCAACCACACACAGGTTCTGGAGCAAGTGAATGCGAGTCTCAGATGAGCCATTTACGAGTTTACATGTTGCATAATCTTGGATCAGTCACATAAGCTCTCATCCCTCGTTTGTAAAATGGGGTGTGGTGGAGTGCTAAATTAAATTAGATGAAATAATGCACATAATATACCCAGAACAATGTTGATATATGACAAGCATTCTGTTCCTGTTAGTTCCCTACTCTGTTGCTTTCATATTTGGAGATGAGAGCTGGTGTCCAGAGGCAAGGCTAACACAGTAAATAATCACAATGTCAGCTTGACATTGACCTAGAGGCAGAATGGGAGGTTCTTCTATCCTACTTGTGAGGTATCAAGGGAAGGGCCCTATACTTTGTACAAATGGTGCTGAGTGACTTTCCTTTCTCTGTGTGAAAGTTCTGCCCCCATTTATTTAAAGCCATCACTTGCAGCTTTTCCTTTTATCCACTCACCATGTTCCCACTCCTTCCCTTGCTTCCTATTAGGGAAGACAGCATTAAGGTGGCCTTGCTTTGGGTCTCTGCACCTGGAGAAGAGTTTTCAGGCCAAAGATTTCTTTCCTATTGTGCAGAGCTGACTGTGTTATTCCTCAAAGGAACATGTCCACGATTATGAGTTAAAGAGTGATAGGAAATAAAGAGTGTTGACTAAGGCAGAAAGGATGCCAAGGGACAGTCCAGTTTTTTGTTTCTTTGTTTGTTTGTTTGGCACTTGCTTTCTTCTTTGGGTTTTTGTCTTCACAAAAGGAAAATGTCCTATATCTTATTTTCTTCTGGATTATCAAAAATAGTATATCAGTTCCAACACAATTGAAGGCACCTTCTGGGTTATCCATTCATATGTCTAGGCTCTGGCACCTAGAGCTTTGAGTAAGTGACTGCAGAGGACACAATGGCATATTGAGATCTTGGGGTGATAGAGAAGAAGAGTGGACATGCCAACAACAGTTCTCTTCTAGGACCTGAAGGAATATTCTCAAGTGATAATCTGTGTAATTCATCCTCTCCCCTTCTTACCCAAAAGCTAACCCTGCTGCCATGTCAAGGCATCACTGGGGAAAAGCTTAAGAATTTTTCATGATGTGAAATCTTTCAGGTTGGGAAATGAATTAGCGTTGCCAACTTTTTTCATTCACACCATCTTCTCCAAACAGCTGGTGAATATTGTATTGTCAAGCACTAGATCATCGATATTAAGAAGATCTGGCTTAGGGAAAGAAAGGTGGGGATCTGATGTTCCACACGCTCTCTAATTTAATGAGGAAAAGATATCTGGGGCTTAAAGTTATGTGGAAGGTAGTGACATGGCACACTGGGCAAGTATACACACATTTAAACTTTGGAGTCAGACAAAAATTTGAACCTCAGCGCTCCTGTAAGACACGTCATGACTGAGCCTCAGTCTCTCTGTGCAGTAAAATAATTCCTACCTATCTACCAGGACCCAGGCTGTCTCCATCAGGAAGCTGGGCTGTATGCACTACTATTTTGCAATAATCGTCTCTTCCCGTGGCACCTGCGTGGTTCAGTTGGTTAAGCATTCGACCCTTGATTTCAGCTCAGGTCCTGATCTCAGCGTCTTGAGATCAAGTCCTGCCTCAGGTTCCACACTCAGTGGGGAGTCTGCTTGAGATTCTCTCACTCTCTCTCCCTCTCAAAATAAATAAATCAATCTTAAAAAAATCATTAAAATAATCACCCATGTCCCCTTAGGCTGACCAATAAATGTGGGAAACTGACAAGGCTGTATTAAAACAGTAAATGCCAGTTTGCAGAGTTTGAAAGAGAACCTGCCATATTTATGGAACTACTTTTACAAAACTCTTTAGAAAACTAGTTTAAAAAGAAGGGGGTTTAAACCTGTAGAACTAACAGGATTTACAAGATTTTACAAGGAGCTGCTATTACTTGGAAACATGTAGTTTGCTTAAGAAACTGACAGAAAGGGATCTGTACTTGTTTTATTCTTAAGTGGAAAAATTCCCTAAAGTGCTTTCACTAGCAGACTTTTAAAGAATTAAGTTGAACTGGAGAAAATGAGCTGGGCGTGAGAGAAATGTGGGGTTAGCCACAGGGTATGCTCTGGTGTTCCTCAGAAAGACCAGGTTTGGTACATTCAATTGCTTACTGGGGCCCCCTATTCTTATATTCACATTTGCCACACCCCAAGGGGAAGTAAACAGTGGCCCTGAGGTCAGCGAGAGGGCTAAAGAGCTTGTTAAAAGGATGTCTACTTCCCCTCAGCTCCTGTTTGTTCTTGGGCTAAATGATCTCCCAAATGTTGGATCCCACAGCTGTTCACCCTGCCCACCGCCACAGGCTGATGCCCACCACCCAGACATGTGGCCGCCCAGCTGGGCACCGTATTCTGTCCTGGCTATAGGAGTCTAGAAATGGTTGGCTGAGGAGGTGAGAAATAAATCCTCAAACCTGATTCATCCAAATCTGCCTGTGTCCTTCTTTAGCTGTCAAAAGAACGTGCCAATAGTGTCCAAAATGCACATTTTTATCCTCTGGGGATCTTTTAAAAGTCCCAATGTCAGGTCACACCACATATCAATTAGTCAGGCATCTGGGGTGGGAGCCAGGCATCAGTGTTTTTTTTAAAAAAGCCCTGGTGATTCTAATGTGCCGCAAAGTTTGGGAACCATTGCACTGGGCTTTTCAAACAAGAAATTACCTCAAGAGGCTCATGAATGTATTTCAAGCACCTGACACATGGTAGGTGTTGAATAAAAGAGAGCTCCCTTTTCTATTAGTAAAAGAGTTTGAGGATGATGATGATAATAATAATAATAATAATAATAATGATAATAATAATAAGCCCTTACACATGTAGGGCACTTTACAGTTTACTCTTCTGTACACTGTTTGTTCTAACTCTTACCATTCTGTCAGGAGATGAACATGAGTACATGAACGCTGTCTTTTCCACCTTAAAGATAAGGAAACAAAGGCCTAGAAATGGAAAGCACAGCCTGGCCTAGAGCTGGGTATTCTGACACCCAGTCTAGGGTTCTTCCCACCATGCAACACTGCCGCTGTGCTCGATGAGCTTCCACCAGGTGGGGGAAGACCCATCCATGCATATAAATGTATTGAGAATGCACCGTAGGTAAAACAATCCAAATTTCTAATCAGGTGAGATCATACACTCAAAGCCAAATGAGGATCCATACCCTGTGTCAGCCTCTTAATGATATAGCTGGATTGGAAGAGGTGGCAAGCTCCTCCTCTTCCTTCCTGGACATAGCCCATGAGCCAGACAGGCAGGCACAACATGAGAAGCTGGGTAGATTAGAGAATAGACCAGACCCCCCAGGGCCTGACCCTGCTCCATCCATTTGCTGCACCTGAGTGGAAGTAGTAGTTGAGCCCAGTATGCCTGAGTGCTGGGGGTAGCTAGGTCTAGAGAGCATTCTGCCCAGATCCACTCAGGGTGCTTGACAGTTAGTTAATCCTGCCCCCTTCGCCTGAATCTGATAAGTCTTTTTTCTCATTTCTTGTGGAAGGGCAACAGTGGGAGTTGAGGGAAGGACAAGAAGCATTAGTTCTCATATTATTTGCTCCCTGTGGGATGAAATGGAGCCAAGTAAAAACAACGATGGGAGACAGGGTTCTCTGTGCAGCAGGCAGAATATGAATCAGTCCCATATAAATGATACTGGAAGTAGGAGTTGTGAGGGCAAAGCTGTGAAGAGAGGGTGTTGCGCTCAGAGGGAGGCTGAGAGGGAAGGCGTAAGAGCTGACTTGGGTCTGAAGAAGAAACAGGAGCTGAACAGATGAAGTCTTTGGCAGGATGGCTTCTGGTTCGCTGATCCAGAGTGTACATAGTGGTTTCAGAATCTTAGGGATTGGTTTGATTAAATCTGATATGGCTAAGAGATTACTGACTAGTCAGGCCCAGTTGAAAACACCTCTTTGGGGGGCAGTAATAGTAGTCCAGGATCACAAGGATGTGTGACAGGTGCAAGCTGGCTAAACCAGCCCTTTTGACATATGCTACTGTTTATTTGCTTCTGAAATGCTAGCGAGAACAAATGGTGAAACTTTGAGGGAAAGCATTCATCAAAGAACCATGTAGGGACGATGCCGGCTGGAGACAGCAAGCCCTGAGCTTCAAACTCAGCCTTGACACTTATTATGTGTGTGACCTCAGACATGTGACATGTTCCCTGTACAGCACAATGTCCCCCAGTAACATGTGGATGACAGTTGCATCTATTTCAAAATGTTGTTTTGAGGTTTAAATGAGAGCATGCATGCATGTGATGAGTCCAGCTTCTGATGTACAGTGTGCTTAGTAAATGCGGTCATGTTCATTACCATTTTTATTATCATTACTAAGACCCTGGGATTTGTCCTGATGTGGAAATGTCTCTCAGTGATTTTTCAGGACCAGAACTGCCTAATTGTGGCCAAGAAAACTTACCCTGGTTTGCTTTTTGTCGTCTTTGGGTTTCAGATTTTTTCTTTGACCTCTAAGAGATTTGTCACCTTCAAAGAGAATTTGAAGTAGGTCTTTCCCCCCTATAAACATTCCGTCCATCTTTCAAGTTCCATTTCAAATGCCATTTGGGGAAATTAGGAAACCCTTTATGGAAGTTCTGGTGTTCATCTCTTCCTCTCAACTCCCACAGGTTTTTTTAATTGTATTATGGCATTTATCATATTCTGTCCAGTACTGCCGTTGCATACCATTTGGCTCTTTCACCACACAGCAACTTTCCTGAGGGTAGGAAGAAGAGTCCATTCATCTTAGAGTCCCCAGAGCACAGAATAGAGTACCTGGCACACAGTAGATGCTCAATAGATATTTGTTGAATTGAAATTATTAAAATTTTTTTTAAAAGCCTGCTTTATAACCATTCACCTTTCCATTTGTCCATTGATCTTTCCAACTAGGAAGGATAATTTGTGGGGATTATCATGAAGGAATCTTAAGCTTCATGAACCAAAGGTTAAGCAATTATTATTCCTGAGCCTTTTTTTTTTTAAAGATTTTATTTATTTATTTGACAGAGAGTGGGAGAGAGAGCGAGAGAAAGCACAAGCAGGGGAATCAGTAGAGGGAGAGGGAGAAGCAGGCTCCCCACTGAGCAGGGAGCCTGAGGTAGTGCTCAGTCCCAGGACCACGGGATCATGACTTGAGCTGAAGGCAGACCCTTAACCGACTGAGCCATCCAGGTGCCCCTATTCCTGAGTCTTTGACGTCATCTTTCATAGAGATGGAAATAAAACACAGAGCAATAAAATGCTGGAGAAACTGCAGTCAACTGGCATTTATGGGCCCCAGTCCTTCTGTGCTACCATGTGACCTTGAACAAGCTCTGAGCCTCTTTGGGTCTCAGTTTCTTCATTTATAAAACGAAGGTGAACTTCCCTTTTTACTTACAAATTTTTCTTTTGAGAGAGAGAGAGAGAGCAAGACCAGAGTTGGAGGAGGGGCAGAAGGAGAGGAAGAGAGAGAATCTTCAGTAGACTCCATGCCGGGTGCAGAGCCTGACACGGGCTTCATCTCAAACCTTGAGATCATGACCTGAGCCCAAAATTAAGAGTCGGGTTCTTAGCTGACTGAGCCACCCAGGTGCCCCTTATAAATTTATATAATTCCTGGCTTCTTTATTTAAACACAATGAGGAATTTTACCTTAAACAATATTGAATAGATCAGAGGGTTTTTGTATTTGTTTTTTTTTTACTCCTATATCCCTAAGACCTTGAACAGTATCTGGCATCTAGTAGCTGCTCAACAAATACTTATTGAGTAAATGAATGAACAATAACTGCATGGAAACAGAGTTTAGTAATGTTGTGATATAGTGCTCAGGAATAGTTATGGACCTAGCCTTCCAAAATTCCCTGTTCCTGAGAGACTCACCCTAAGATAAGATGCACAGAGGAGGAAGTCATGGATAATAAGACCTAGGCTCTGCTTTACATTTTTCTACATTGTGGTGTGAGCCGCAAGAAGGGACATTTTCTAGATTAAGTTCATCTAAACCAGTGCAATTAATATTTTAGATGGGGCAAATGTCCCATATGACGTAAGATATGTACTGTCCAGTAAATGTCAGTACAAACCCCAGTCGTTTGTGTCAACCAAAAATTCTCCCCCAAACACAAATATTTCTGTATATCCCTTAGGAGTAGTGCCCAGCCTCCCATGGAGAACCATTGATCTTTCCTCTGACTGGTGTAGTCTATGGATGGAGATTGCTGCATGTCCTCTCTCTCATCTTTACTGCAGGAATTTATAATTTAGTGATGAGTTAGCCTTACTATTGACTCCAGTCCTTCCTTGTTGGAATGACTGGCCACATGAAAGTTGTGGGATAGTGGAATGATCTGTTTCCTCCTCGCATCGAGGAAAACATTACTGGGAACTTTGTTTGCCCTCACCCTCCCATCTCGCAGAGAAGTAATGATCAAATCCAAAGTGGTGAGCTCAGGCAGAAGCTACAGGCAGGGGTGTGGGTATGGAATTGCAAATATCCATTTGATACTCTGAAACCTGAACAACCTGAGTTATAAAAACCTCTGTTGATGCAGCATTACTGGTGAGTTTTAAGCTCAGATTTTCCTAATTTTGGAGATCCTTGGTTCACCTTATCTCAGGTTTTACTTCCAAGCTAAATGGACCTCACATTGCATCTTTTGCCATCCCAGTGGGACCTGAATATTAGGCACTAATGCTTCTTCCCTCATCCTACTGTTTTTCCATGTGGAGGGAGTTTCGCTACTGTAACACTTCTGCCGGCTCTATAGGGGAGGTCTAGAGTAGACCCGTTGTCCCATGCATGCTGGATAATTAATTGAATCCTGGGTAATTGTGTTTAGTTCAGTGTTAGGAAGCCCAATTGCCACAGGTATGGGCCATATATTCTCCAGCTTCTGCATTATCAGTAGTTACAGTGATGTTTTGATCCCTTTGTCTTTTACTCTTTTGTCTTATTTTTCACTTGGCTCAGAATTTGGGAGAAAACGGATCTTCAAACCCTAACACCAGATATGAAATTTCATTCTTCAAAGATCACATCCATAAGTACTTTGATTTACAAAAGCTTTAGGGTGGTCAATGCTAAAGAATTCTATATAGCTCTGGCATTGTATTGGTTAGAGGTTCAGCTCCATGTTAGTGACTTACAAAGATTAATGTCTGAGCAGGTGTGGTAGCAATGCTCAGTAGTACCTGTAGAGGTTCTGGCTCCTGCATCTGTTATCCTCAGCAGATTACCCTCATGTACATGGTCCAAAATGGCTTGCCACCAAGTTTGCTGTCCCAGCATGCATGAAGAAGGAAGAAGGGAAAAGGGTGAGTTTTCCCTTCCCTTTGAGAGAGCAGCGTGCAAATTGTCCACACCACCTCCACTCGCATCCCATTGAACAGAACTTAGTCATATGGCCATACTACTTTTAAGGGAGTCTGGGAAATCTAGCTTTTATTCTTGGAGACCTTACACTTAGGATAAAATTGAATCACCATGGAAAAGGAGAATGGATATTGAGAGCTAGCTGACTCTGTGGCCACCTCTGCCACAGAATCCTTGTCCAGATCAAGCTTTGACTTCGTCATCAATCTAGAGAGCCCTCTCCTCTTCCCAGGATCAAAGAGATGTTGTTGTTAACTTTCCAGGGGTACTTAAGAGACCTTTGCTGGAACCTCCTTTGCTCATCTTTAAGTGATTGGGTTCTCCAGGACTCTTAAATTACCTTCTCTTTTTTATTACCTTTCCCTGGATGGTCTCATCCTCTTTCATGATTTTAACTTCCTTCTGTAAGTAGATGGCCTACATTTCACCCTTCTTTCTTGCTGCATCTCTCTCTCTTAGGTTCGCTTTTGGCTTAGATCAAGGTTTTTCAACAGAGCGTGGAATAGGATGAGGTCGATGAGGAGCCTAGGAAGCAAAATTAAGGAGACACTCGCCCTCAAGGTCATGCAAGTGGCTATCTCCATGGCCACAGTCTTTTTTTTTTTTTCTTAAAGATTTTATTTTATTTTTTCGACAGAGATAGAGACAGCCAGCGAGAGAGAGAACACAAGCAGGGGGAGTGGGAGAGGAAGAAGCAGGCTCATAGCAGAGGAGCCTGATGTGGGGCTCGATCCCATAACGGCAGGATCACGCCCTGAGCCGAAGGCAGACGCTTAACCGCTGTGCCACCCAGGCGCCCCTCCATGGCCACAGTCTTAATACCCATTCTCCCATTACTGAAATAACCTCCTACCTCATTCTTGTTTTCAGATTTTGCCTAGTACAGTTTATACCCATACAGCTGCCAGGGTGCTCTTGCTAAAATTCAGATCTGATCATGTCTCTNACCCCCCCCCCCCACTCTTATGGCTGTTGATGGCTTATAGAATCAAGTTAAAAATCCTTGGTTTGGTATATAAGGCCCTTCTTCACACCCTCCCCCATCATAAACAGTCATACTGTTCTACTTCCTCTCACCAATATTCATTCACTTCCAGGTTATTTGCCTTGATTCCATTGTTTCTTTTTACCAGAAAGACACTTTCCTCTTTCTCTATCTGGAAAACACCTATACATCCTTGAATGATTCTCTTTGAATGTCACTTCTTCTGTGAAGCCTTCCCTGATCTTTCCAAGCAGAATGACTATTACCATATTCCCTTGTGCATATCCCTATTATGGCCCTTGTGACGTTGTGTTCTACTTATATTTTTAAATGTTTCTTCCAGTAGACTTTGAGTTCCCAAAGGAAAGAAAGCA
The DNA here is from genome assembly GCF_002007445.2 of Ailuropoda melanoleuca. Classification (NCBI taxonomy): domain Eukaryota; kingdom Metazoa; phylum Chordata; class Mammalia; order Carnivora; family Ursidae; genus Ailuropoda; species Ailuropoda melanoleuca. The sequence goes on from NC_048218.1 coordinate 163,115,614, forward strand.
TGTCTTATTTAACTCTGTGTCCCTTGTTCCTAGCACAGTGCTATGTAGGAGTGATCAATAAGTGCTTACTGATGGAATGGATAGATAAATGAATAACTTGCTGCTTGTGGAATCTCTGGAATAAACACCAAGAGGACTGGTAAAATGGATTTTTGTGTCTAAAAGTTTACTCATGCCCACATTGCAGTTGTCCTGACATAAAGGTGAGCTAGCACATTTGGCTAGTAGCGAATTTTGATTTGAATTCAGGTCTGATGACGTCCTCTGCTCATCGGCTTCTGTGTCTTGTTTTTGTTTATGGTGGGATGTCTTGTTAGTGTTACACAGATGCTAAGATCTTTCCTGAAAGCCCCATGTTTCTTACCAAATAATGCCAACCATTCTTTAGGGCTCACACTAAAGAAGAAAAATAAACTTTTAAGCCAGCTTCCAGCACAGAGAAACAGACAGTCCTGGTAAAGTTTTTAAAACATGAATTGTTGACCTGCCTGTTTGGAGGAATCAGATATTTGGAGGTGACAGAAGAGATGATTCATGGCATGACTTCAGTGAGAACACAGTGCTTGGAACTTCCACTTGACCACATGCACATGCGCTAAGACACAGGAGCCATTAATCTGTCTTCACACCTCTTTCTCACCCAGAAGGAAAATTGTTTTGCCTAGTAAAAGAGGTGGCTCAGCCAAGGGGAGACACATTGGATTATGTTTCCTGGAGAATCTATGTTGTTATAGTGAAAAGACAGCAATAACTTGCCAAGGATTCCGACCCCTCTAGTTCCACCATTCTGCTACTCAGTCATGGAAGTAGTGTGATGAAATTTACTATGTCCTGGAGGGGCTCGGGTTACTCGTATATGGGAGTAGTAGGGTTTTTTCCTCTAAATTGGGAAATCTGCAATTTTTACACTGTCACAGAACAAATGGATCCATGACTGATGTTGTACAACTTATGTAGCTGATTTCACATAATTTTCACGGTCGGTTCACATTTATGACAGTTAAAAGGTTTTTCTCCTACTCTGAGATTTATGAGGTGGGATGGAATTTCCCACCCACGGTCCCCAATGCTATGTTTATATTCCCAAAGACCATTTCCTCTACTTTACCCATTTTACCAAGGAGGAAACTGAGGCTGCCAATAGTAAAGTGACTTTGCCCAAAGTCACATAGCTGGCATGTAGCACAGTAAGAACCGAAACCAGGTTTCACAAGTCCTGGCCACAGGCGTGTTTATTTGGATAGTTAGGATTCTGCATGAAAAGTGATATGATGCCCAATTCTCGTTTTTTTTTTCCCCAAAAGAAATGGGAACGTCTCCATTGCATACTAGTCATTCTGTCACCATTGCCTGTTGCCCATTTTGCATTGTAGCTGCCCACGCAGGAGGAGGAGAGAGTTGGGGGAAGCTCTGTTCATTGTCTGGAGATTGGTGGTAAACCCTTATGTCCATTCTCTGACTATCAGCCCACTGGATTTAACTTGGTGGGCTGGACCTCATCCTAGCTAAGGCCAGAAAGGTTTTGATTTATCATCTGAAAAATGAAACAGGTAAAAAAACCCTGCAAATTGTCTCAAATTCTGACCAGCAATAACCTGAACGTACACCTAAGCCCACCTTTCACTGATCGCGGTGAGTTCTTTACTCTCGTTCTATAGCATGGCTCCCTCAAAAGACCACATCCCAAGGTGTCTCATAAGTCACATGCTCTAGAAGTAAAATCTGAGGTGGCGATTCTTGAGCAACATTTATTGAGGGACTTGCTCACACATGAAATCTGTAAGAGAATGAGGGAGGGGGTATAGGGCAGAAACAAGCAGGACAAAGATTGCCAAGTGGGTTTAGTTGTCTCGCCTCAGCCCGATCCCATGGGAGGCCTCCGAGTACGAATGGTTGTTCCATTTTGAGGGAAGCGGGTTAGGCTTTGATATGAATGTATCAGTCAGTTTGTGGGTTGTCATTCCTCCCAGGAAGGGGTGGTGCAGAACTTCCCAGGCGTCTCTAACTGTGCAGTCCAGCTGGCTGCTGGCAAATCGCTGAAGCGGGGAAGGGTGCAGCTGTGAGCTGTTAGCAACCAATTTGTACAGCAGCTGGGAGATGGGTGCCCCAGGAGAGGGATGTGGGCAGGGCACCAAGAGCATGTGCTAAGCATTGCTGTGATTTCAAGGCCCTAAAGAAGAAAATAATTATAACTGCCCATAACAATGCAAAACAAGGCGTCAACTTCACGGTAAAAGCATAATTCACAGTTTTGTTTATGCTGTAATGGCATAAAAGTCACAAACAAGGCACTAAAAACAAAGAAACACTGTAAACACCACCAGTGGAGAAATATGTTAGAGCCATGTCTCACTGGGATAACACTTAAGTGTCTTGTAGAACCTTGACGTCTGGGTAAAAACAGAAGATTCACTGTGGAATGTCCTCAGTTCCAGGATTCCCCTGGCTTCCTATTCTCTGTGAGTCCTTCTGGCATTGATCACAGCAACCCTGCTTTTGACTTAAATCCTGGACAAGGGCAACTTGGGACTCGGAGTCTGAGCAAAGAAGGGAATTATTTTGGAACTACTCATTAATTCGGAAAATCTGCTCAAAACTCTCTTGCCTCAATGGCATTATATGCAAGGTGGCTTTGACTCTTTGTCAAAATATGACATAAAGGACAAACTTCTGCCACAGGGTCCCCAAAGATGAAGAGAAGCAGCGGTAGAGCATATATGATACGTTGAGAACTGTGCTAGTCATCTTGTTGACAAGGATTCATCTCATCTTCAAATAACTATTTAAAGATGAAAATCACAGAGATGAGCCATATTTATTTAAGATGAGCAATATTTATTAAGAGCACTTCCATTTACTTATTTATTTATTTATTTAAATCTTTATTTATTAAGGTGAGCAGTAATACTGAAGCAATATTTATTGACGTTCAACAATATCAATACGTATGAGTGCTCAGATCAAGCAACAATTTTATAGTGCTTTTCTCACCTCCTCACCTTTTTAGATATGAAGTGAATTTTATTTTTTTATTTTTTTTATTATAATAATATTTTTTTATTATATTATGTTAGTCACCATACAGTACATCCCTGGTTTTTGATGTAAAGTTCCATGATTCGTTAGTTGCGTATAAGACCGTGCACCATGCAATACGTGCCCTCCTTACTACCCATCACCAGCCTATCCCGTTCCCCCACCCCCCTCCCCTCTGAAGCCCTCANTCAGTGTCCATAGTCTCTCATGCTTCATTCCCCCTTCTGATTACCCCTCTTTCTTTATCCCTTTCTTCTCCTACCAATCTTCCTAGTTCTTATGTTCCCTAGATAAGGGAAACCATA
>NC_048218.1:163119241-163163878 GCF_002007445.2 Ailuropoda melanoleuca
GTTCATTTTATCTTTTGTTTCTCTTGCCTTTGGAGATGTGTCATGAAAAAGTTGCTGTGGCCGATGTTGTAGAGGTCNGAAGTTGTTGCCTATGTTCTCCTCTAGAATTTTGATGGATTCCTGTCTCACATTGAGGTCTTTCATCCATTTGGAGTTTATTTTTGTGTATGGTGTGAGAGAGTGGTCAAGTTTCATTCTTTTGCATTGTAGCTGTCCAATTTTCCCAGCACCATTTATTGAAGAGACTGTCTTTTTTCCACTGGATGTTTTTTCCTGCGTTGTCAAAGATTAGTTGCCCAAAGAGCCGAGGGTCCATTTCTGGGTTTTCTATTCTGTTCCATTAACGATCTATAAAGTAGGGAATAATACTATTTACTTGACAGGTGTGTCAGGACAACTATGATTGGTAATATTACTAATGTGATAAACTTCTGACTCTGTTATATTTATCTACTGAATTGTGCCAAAAATGTAGTTTATGTTTTTTCTATTACTGAAAAAAAACCCTTAACTTTATCCTGAGCCCCCATTCCTGCTGATGATAGGGGAGGAGGTAGGGATGAGGAGGACATACCACACCAATTCAAGGTTATTTGGTACCTGTTGGTTTAAGGCCATCATTTTCAGGTCAGTATTCAGCCAATATGAGTACCAGCTGCCAACTGGGGCTGTTTTCCCCTCTTGAGGGCCCTTTCTCTTACGGCTTCTCATAGTCTACACATGACATTAGGGTCTGGATGTCAATGACTCTGTTCTGTAAAAAGATAAGGGCTTCTTGATAATGAGGCATCCTCAAAATTCCAAATAAAATTCAATTACATTTTTCTTGTCTATTCAGTTGATACAGATAAAAAATATTCCTTAGGAGAGTGGGAAAGCAAATAGAAAGGCCCATAATTTAGTTAGTGTGGCTTTTCTTTGACCCAATTCTCTTACACATTGGATGAATTTCTTGTGCAAATTGAATAATTTTCACAAGTCAATTACATACATTCCCTCAGCCCATCTGAGTGTAATGAAATAGCTTAATAGAATAAAACAATAAGCCCAAGATGATGATGTTGGCCATTATTAAGTATAACAATAGGAATTAATTATGACAGCAGAAGGGATAATTGATGATTTGGAAAATGGATTCTAAAGCTCTTTTCTATTGTGACTTCAGAGACATTTCAAGAGCTACAAGACTTTCTGAATACTTTGAACAGGATTATTAATAACTTTTTTTCTTAATTCTTTACATTTGGTTAGTCTATTATAAAACACTGTCATATACAGAATCTTGTTTCTAATTTAACTAACACTTAGATAGAGCTTCTATGTGCCAGCTCCCATTCTGAGCACTTCATGCATATTAACTCACATGATTCCCCACTCCGACTCTGCTCCATGATTCTGGTTGTTCTTTGACAAATGAAGAAAATGAAGTTTAGAGAGAATGGGGAGCTCACCCGAGGCCCCCCAGCTATGAAATGGCAGAGTGTGGATTTGGATCCAAATCGCTTCCTGAGTCCCTGCTCTTCACCATGACACTATGCTACCTACCTCTTGGTCTCACAACCACCCTGCAAAGTGGAAACATTTGGTTCTATTTTCTTACAGATAAAATATTCCCTGAAATAGAAATGAAGTTATTTGGCAAAAAAGTAGAGCTAGTTAGTACATGTGAGAACTGGAATTCAAACCCTTGCCCCTACCCCCCAAATCAGTACACATATGTGATGTGTCCTTTGAAGCAAATTTCTTTTACTCAAAAGTGTTATATACAATTTCTAGAACTTTGGAACATTGAGCAAAAAATATTATAGTTCCTTTTTGGAAATAAATTGGGCAGAATATTTGGAGGGCCACTGAAAACATGTGTAATTCTTTTAAATTAGAAACAGTGTTAATTTAGGAACATAGAATGTCTGAGCTAGGGGACTACATTGTCTCTTTGGAGGGCCACTGAAAACATGTGTAATTCTTTTAAATTAGAAACAGTGTTAATTTAGGAACATAGAATGTTTGAGCTAGGGGACTACATTGTCTCCTAGGAATTTTTTTTTTTTAATTTATTTATCTGAGAGAGAGAGCAGAGAGAGGGAGAGAGAGCACAGGAGGGAGAGGCAGAGGGAGAAGCAGATTCCCCACCAAGCAGGGAGCCTGAAGTGGGGCTCAATCCCACGACTCGGAGGATCACGACCTGAGCCAAAGGCAGACACTTAACTGACTTAGCCACCAAGGCGCCCTGCTCTCCTAGGAATTCTTATATTTACTGAGCAGAAGAAGACACCTGGGGAATTTGTAATAATGCAAGTTGTCAGGCTCCAACCTGGGAATTCTCAGGAAATCCGAGGTCAGGCTCAGGAATCGGAATTTTAACAGACATGCACAGGTGATTAATGCTCATTTTTGAAATGAGGGTTGCAGGTGCAGAAAAGTGAACTGACCTGCTCTGATTTACCGAGACGCTCAGAAAATCAAGACTCTAAGGTCAATGTGCACTAAGTGTACTTAGGTTTGTTCATAAGATGACATATTTTATTTATGAAATTCAAAGATTTATTCTCATAAAAATCACAAACTCACTGATGTAATTTATTCTTAAGTTAAAATTTTCTCATAAATGGGGCTAAGAGCTACCGAGTTTTACTAAATGTTACTGAGGTTTTGCAACTTAATGAAGGTAAGTGCCAGCACTCACTCCTCCCCCCAAGTTTAGTATTATTAATTGTATCAACTCTAATGCATGAAATCAAATATATGCAAAATTACCGTAAAGAGACAGAATGGCTGCCTAGAGATCTAGAGAAACTATAGCCGAATCAGTGGCAGTAGCCCATGTGATAGAGAATACGTCAGCAGAAGGATGGGGTCTGCATGGAACATTAAAAATGAGAATTAGAGATCCGGAAAGGCTGGAAATATCCAGAGCTGTGTGATTAGCAGAAAACCCTGACTCTACTCCATTTAAGGGTTTGCTATTGACCCCTCCTGGCATGTCTGCCCAACCTACAGCTCCATTCTCTGAGCCTTCCCCACCCACAGTGGTTGGTTCTGAAACCCGTATTTGTGGTATACCACCTTGTGCCCCAGACCAAGGTTGATTAGAGGGGTGGACACTTGACACAGAACTGGGGCAATCGGATTTTCCACCACAGAAACTTGTAATGGGGATTCAAAAGCTCTCATTAGTCTCTCATATTTGCTTCATATGTAAACTCAGGAGTTTCTGGAGCCAATATGGAGAAGAGGTACCTTTAAGAGGAAGCCCGGAGAACCTGAGATATGTCCTTGGCAATTTGGGGGCCTTGGACGCTGGTTTCTGAGTCACACCTGAGAAATCTAAAGCACATGAGCTTAGCTGAAGAGGTGTATGGTAGGAGAATTAAGGGATGTGGTTTGGGAAATAATAGCACGCGTGTTGCCCAGGCAAGAAGTGGACTGTGGACAAGTGAGAGCCAGCACGGTGTTGTCTTATATCCGGTCCAGAGGGCTGCCTTGAGGTATGAAAAGAAAGTGGAAATAGCCAGCCAGCAGCTGGGTTAGTTTGCTAGGGCTGCTTAACAGAGTACCACAAACTGATGGCTTAAAACAACAGAAGCTTATTCCCTCACAGTTCTGGAAGCCAGAAGTCTGAAATTAAGGTGTTGGCAGGATCATGCTTCCTCTGAAGCTATAGGGAAGGATCCTTCTTTGTCTCTTCTGTAACTCTACTGTCTGCCTTCACTGTCACATGGTCATTTTCCCTGTCTGCCTCTGTGTCTAAAGTTCTCTCTTCTTCTAAGGACACCGTTTGTATTGGATTAAGAGTCCTCCAAACTCTGGTATGACCTCATCTTAACTTACCTAATTACATCTGCAACGACTCTACTTCCAAATAGAGTCACATTCTGAGATTAGGAATTCAGTTTATCTTTTGGGGGGAAACACAATTCAACCCATAAGAGACATATAGGTGCTGAGGAAGGACTCTTAAGCAACAGGCAGAGGAGAAACACTTGTGTGGGTATCTTTTGTTAAGGGAACTGAATGCAGACGGACTACTTCTTTTCTCCCCAACTCCAGGGCCCATGATGGTGGGGTGCTGGTACCCCTGTCAATAAAAACAGCAAACAGACACCAAACAGAGCTGCTGCACCATTCCTAGAAGAGTATGCCTGCTTCCCTTACCTCTCCTCCCCTTCCCTGCTCCAACACGGAAGGGTCAAACCTGCTACTAGAAGGAGAGCAACTCAAGGAGAGGAAACGGAGAAAAACTGACCCAATCTGCCTTTGACTTAGGCTTCATGCCTGTGAGTGAGTGGAGGCTAGGGTAGGGAAGAAGTCTCAGAGTATTGGTTATTATATGTCATTGGACATCATTACTGAACTGAGACTGCATTTTCCCACTTGAACTGAAGTAGGACTTTTATTTATTACTTAGGAATGGCCAGAGAAGTCATTTGACCTTTCTGAGTCTTCATCCAGGGCCAAGGGAAGAACCAGACAGACCCATGGAATTCACACTTAAAGCAACTGAGAAAGATGAAAATAAAGGTACTTGATGCTTACAACCTATGAGCCATATTTGCTCAGCATAATAGTTCCACTTGGTTCTCATTTCAGTGAATAACTTACATTCTGGTCTGTATTTCAGCCTCCCATGAACTTGGTTAATGTTTATTTTTGCTCCATTAACTGATCCATATTTGATACATTGGCAAAAGTCTGTTTTTATTCTGTTTTGTTAGTTTTGGTCTGCAAAATTAATGAACTGTTGATAAATAGTGACTTATCTAATGTAACAGGATCTATATTTAGGTGGCCTGTCGATAGGTCTTGCCCTTCTGTCTTGCTGTTTACCTCTTCAAGTCCCAGCACTAAGTAGGTAAATGTTCATTTGCTTGATCATTCCTCCAGTGTGTACCGAACACCTGCTTTGTGCACCATTTTAAGCTTCTGAGATATGGTGGAGAGCAGAACAGACATTGTTCCTGCCCTCGTGAATAGAATATTCTAGTGGATGGAGAAACTGACAAATCAATAACTATGGCCAGATAGAGCATATGTCAGGTGGTAATATGGGAGCAATATATTAAAACAAAAGGATTATGATTTTGAAGTCAATAACGAGTGAAGCAGATTAGAATACTGTATATGAAGTTGAAAATACTCAAAGGCAAAAAATCAAAAACCATCAGACTTATCAAGTACCATATTTCTCACATAGAATCAGATGTTCTCATTTTCTGAGCTACATTTTTAGAAAGAAATGCTTGATTTTTAACATCTTCCTGGATTTCTGAAATGAACCATATGCCCAGAGGAAGATAAAGTCTGACTTTTGAATATTGGTTAATATCTAATTCTTTCTCTGGTTTCTCATTCTTATCCTGATTTCAGAAGTAATAGATGTAGGTTAGAGAGAAGCTGAAGAACACAGAAAAGTAAATGAGGACATAAAAATCATCTCTAATCCTATCTTACTTTATTTCTTGATTTCTGATATTTCCAAATTTGTACTCTCCTTCAGCGGTAAAAAAAGAAGAAATTGAAAATGGGTTGGAACAAAATTAGCAGAGGCTCAGGCACTTGGGTGGCTCAGTTAAGTGTCTGCCTTCAGCTCAGGTCATGGTGCTGGGGTCCAGGGATTGAGCCCCACATCAGGCTCCCTGCTCAGTGGGGAGCCTCCTTCTCCCCCTCCCTCTGCTGCTCTCCCTGCTTGTGCTCTCTTTCTCTCTTTCTCACTGTCTCTCAAATAAATGAATAAAATATTTAAAAAAGTTAACAGAGGCTGCGCACATGCAGAATTTTTATTGTTCCGTGGCAGGAGATAACAGGCACTAGAGCATTCTGGATGTTTCTGGACTTTGATGTTTTACACTGTGCTCTGTGTGAAAATACCCTGTGGTATTCTTTTGTATTTTTTAAAATAAGATTTTATTTATTTGAGAGAGAGAGAGAGCGTGCGCGCACATGTGGGGGGAGGGGCAGAGGGACAAGCAGAGTCCCCGCTGAGCAGGGAGGCTACTCAAGGCTCCATCCCAGAACCCTGAGATCAGGACCTGAGCAGAAGCCAGTCGTTCAGCCAACCCAGCCACCTTTTGTATTTTGAATCATTACATCCTAATAGAACTGGAAGGATCACTGAATCTGTGTTTTTCATCCACAAACAACAGTGCAAATCATTAAAGATCTACATCATTCCATGGGCTTCAAGAACAAAGGGAGTGGGGAGGAGGGTGTCAAACCGTAATTACTATTGTTCAGGGCAGAGAGGATATGAGGAAGTCAAAAATTCAAACCGACAGTTTGGAAACATCAATTTATAGATTGGGAACCTGAGGCTGAAGCTTCAAGGGGTTGGCTGAGTGTTCCAGGCTGGCTAGACCAGGAGATGGGATGACAGCTGCTTCAGTTTCCGGGGGCTAATGACGTGCTTCATGCCGGTTACTAACTTCTAACTTAAGTACTTTATTTAAACTTTTTCCTTAGAAATGGTAACCTTTTCTGATTTATCTTGTAAGACCTTGGAGGGCCAAAGTCCAGTCCGACTCAGATGTAATGACTTGTGGAAAGTTTCATGCAGACTCACTATTGTATGGTTTCTAGAAATAATTTTGGGGCAGTAGAGTTAATTATCAATATGTGATGAACATTGATCCCAAACGTGGGAAAATGACTTCCCGTCCACATTTCCTTCCTCAATATTCACACAGGCACGTGTGTGTGTGCCCCCCCCCCACACACATTCCTTTAGCTCTCCCTTTGCTTTCCTGTTTCCTAGAAAAACATTTTAAAAGCTGAAAAAATATTTTGGTGCTTTGGGATCAATTTTCCATTTGGAATAGCTCAGCAAATGGCCTGCTACACCTGTCGGACCCTTGGAACACTCTTTCCTGAAATTCCGGATTTTAAAAAAGGTCTTACTACAAAGAAAGTGGCAAAGACCTAAGTGGATGTTAGGAGCCTGAAGACAGAATGGAGAATCTGATATGAAAACAGCCCAAAATCAAAGCAATCAAAGCTGCTAATAAGACTAAAAATAATAATGCAATGTACAGCAATTAGACAAAAATGATTTTAGAAGGAAGTGCCAGCCTTATTGTATTGATTGGCCTCCTACAACTGCAGCTGCTCTTACTAGGTATGAAATAAAATATGTTTTTTTTAAGAGCTCTTGATACTCCTTATCTTCTCAACAGTTCAATGAAAATTGAAAAGACAACACAGACTCTCAGGTGAGGTCAGCTGTATCTCTCTCCTCTCTCTTCCCCACTCCATTCTTGGCCAGTCCAGGACATTATTAGGATATATTATTCGATTTTCTTTCCTCCCAAGCAATGCATTATTTACCTATCAAGTGATGTTTGGTAATCAATTCCTGATCTCTCCTGGAGGTCAGTCAATGACATCATCTAAATTGTCATCTCATTTCTGTCCTTAAAGAGAATCCATCTATTTCCTTTGAGCACACAGAGATTTCAGATGCAGGTAAGATACTAAACCATTCATGAACAAGATGACATTTTTTCTCATCAAGACTGTCAGACTTTGCTTTTATGGGAAGATGGACTTAGTTATTAAAGGTGTCTCTTTCATTTAAAGCTCCAGTTAATATGCTATTAACTCAACTCATCTCACCTCTTCACTGCGAGTCTTCTTCATATCTCTCAGTTACTTTTATTTTGGGAGTGGAGGGTGTGATGGAGAAGGAAGGAAGCTGGGGACTCAGACATGGAGAAACAGAGACTTAAAGTCAGAATTCTGCGGTTCACATCAGGGGAGCTGTAAATTGCTGTATATTGCCACTGCACATGGTAGGAGGTAGATATGTTGGGGGTAACCCCAAGCAGATTAATAGGATAGAGGTAATATCCTAAAAGTTAATAGGATAAGAGCAAAACCATAGTGGCAAAACCTTGAAATTGTGGCCCAGTGATCGAGGGGATCCTTTAAAAGTAAAAAGTTTGAAATACTAACATAGCTACTGTTAGTGCTCACACTCAAAGTGTCTTTTTCTCATGTGCACTGTCAGTTATGTACAGTTTCATTTCTCCTGCAGATCCTGAACGTTTCAGAGCCAGACTTAAGTGCTATTTTCAGAAGGTTTGGCAAAAACTTCAACAGCCGTTGCGTCTTTCTGAATGCTTGTGCTTCCAATCAGCTGGGGGCCATTTTTAGCTTTTCAAATTAATAATTTGAAAAAGATGCAATGACTATACATAATGACTTTATCTTGTCTGCAGAAATGATTAAAAACAGCAGTTGCTACACACAAGTTGGTCTCATTAAGCGAGATTTTGATGCAAGAGCACAGGTACTAGTGTCAGCGCTGCTGTTGGGTAACTACTTAACTGTGGAAATAATGGCAGAGCAGAAGGTGTGAGAGAGCATTAACACTGATCGCTATTCTGCCAGGGGTTTAGCCTCTCCACTCGGTTTTCCCTCTCTCTTCCATTTGGAGCAATGTACTGCACTTAAGCAAAATTCCTCATGGGTTGCAAGAAATGTAATTGCATTTTTTTAAAGTAAGGAATTTCTTTAAAGAACATTCTAAGGTATTTATGAAGATCTTCCTAGTGACCCTTATTTTACTCTATTGTCAGTTCCATCCCTTTGTTAAAATATCCCCATAAATGGTTTTGATATGCAAATAACAAAAAGGCAAAAAACCAACAAAACAACCACACTACCACCAAATAAACAAAATCTTGGAAATTATCTGGGAAGAAATACATTTCTTTGGTGAACATTTTTTATTTTAATTAAATGTAGAATGTCTCTTAACCAAGTCAGCGTACTAGATACCAGGCAATAATTTGATGGTCTGAGAAAATGTACAGCGAGGCATATCCATGGGGGCTATGGGAAGATTTGAAGGTCTCACTAAGACCCGTCTCAAGCCCAGGAGGAATTCCCAATTCTTCATGCACGTTTCAAAACAGCCAGAAACTCTGGATTTCCAATGCCCTGAGTTATGACTTGGTCATAACCTTGTCCTGTTTACGTAGACAATCAATGGGGAAAGCCATTCTTGTTTTCAGTTTGATTCCACATAGCCTATATCCACATAGAGTGTAGCCACTCTCTCTTTGGCCTGTTCTTTGAACACTGACATTCANCCCCGCTCCGGGGCGGGGGGGGGGTGGGGGAGGCATCTCAAGAAAAATTTCCTTGATAGAAACCATCTCATGAAATATTGACCAGTGCTAGATGTGGTCTTGACCCTTTTTAAAAATTTTCTTTTATTATGATAAAATATGCATAACATAATATTTACCATTTTGACCATTTTTTATAATAATATTTTTTATTATATTATGTTAGTCACCATACAGTACATCCCTGGTTTCTGATGTAAAGTTCGATGATTCATTAGTTGCGTATAACACCCAGTGCACCATGCAATACGTGCCCTCCTTACTACCCATCCCAGCCTATCCCATTCCCACATTTTGACCATTTTTAAGTGTGGAGTTCAGTGGCATTAGTACATTCACATTATTGAACAATGACCACCACCATCCATCTCCAGAACTTTTTCGTCCACCCCAACTGAAACCCCCTCCCCATTCAACACTAGCTCCTCAGTGCTCCCTGCCCCTGGCAACCACCCTCCTACTCTCTGTCCCAGTGATACTTGACTTCTCTCGACAGTGCTCCAACTCTTCAGTATTCCTTGACTTCGGGAACTTTTTGTTGTTTATTTTTAAAACCCATCAGAGAAAATGCACAGCAGCTGGGGAAGGCAAAACCTCCAGGGATCCATTTGAAAGAATGATTATGCCAATAATAAAGCTTGTAAAAGGAGCTATCATCCCCGAATCAGGCAAGCTCTCGCCTAGGCTATGCCAAACTTAAGGCAACGTTCCTGCTTTGAAATGGCCGGTGATAGCACATTTAGGCTGCAGATGGGGGAGGAATTCAATCACCTGCGCCCAGAAAGCCAGCGCAAGGAAATGGATGTTTCTTGGATCTGGCACACAGTTATTATTGAGAGAGGAAGCATTTGTTCCCGAGTCATTGTGACTCAAGTACCACGGTGCCAATTGGCTCATTTGTCTCTGTTTATCTAATTACCAGACCAAGGTGAAGATTTGGAATGGCTTAAAACCTAGAAATGAAGCCTGCGTGGGCCTTGAACTGGATGTGGTCCCAGTTCTGTGAATGAAATGCAACGGTTTTCCCCATTCTAACCTCTCTAGTCCTCCCCAGTGCGCCCACCTCCAGGAGAAAAACAAAATCAAGATTAACAGCCAATCTGGAAAGGTCTGACCGTAGGAAAAATGCTCTTCTCTTAGTGGCAGAAAAGGGCCATTTTACTTGAATTATCTCAATAATTATTTCAACTCACCATTTCCCCATGCCTGTGTGGACACAACCTAAAGTTAAATTGTACCTCTGGTCCCAGGGATGCCATTCTGGAAAGTCTTGCTTACAATATATATATATATTTTAAAATTTTAACAAGTGTGCAGAGTTTACACAAGGAGAAGAAATAAGCGCATAGGGACATGGATTTCCTGCAAAGAAAAAAAAGCCAACTCTAGGAACAATTAGTCTATCAGTCCCACTTAAACATGCAATAAACCATTTGTAGATGCTCTTTAGGGGGACTTTTCACTGACTCAGAGGGCATGAGTTCCCAAGTACATGCCAACTAAAGACAGGACATCAACTTCTGTTCCCATGTGCAGTACTGGGAACCTTCTATTAGGGTTCTAGGGAGATTTCTTTTAGTACATGAGAACAGCTGAAGATATGATTTCTTTTTACATATGGATATTGCTAAGCACTCAGGGACTATTAAAGGAAAAAATACATCATAAAAATGAAAGACTTTGGTAGGTTGTTTGATGTCACATATTAAATCATCGTCATAGCAGAATACATTTCTTTATTAGATTGGCTGGGAATGAGACGATAGATTGATATGTTTTGATATGAGGAAGGAGTCACTCAGGTCACAGGAATGTTCCCCAGGAGGGCAGAGTCTTTGGGGGTCTGTAGTTGGGGGCATTGCTGAAAGTGGGGACGGGGATTTAAAAGGGGTGATGGGACGTGGTGGGGTCTCAAAGAGAAGCTATGACCTTCTGCCTTCCTCCAATCCTGGGGCTGAGTGGCTTTGGCAATTCTCTGCAAGACAATAACTGAACTGGTCCAGCAGGACTAACTCTGCAAGGTCACATGAAATGGATATGCCTGGAGAACTTCCCATCCAGAAAGGTGATTAATTGGAAGCAAACCTGGGAACATGGGGTAGGCTGTCGTTCTGAGGCCCAGTTGCCTTGGGCTGCAGTTTCTCCAACTCTGAGGTGGGGTTTACAGCCAGTGAGGAGAGTTCCTAAGTTTCATTAGGAAAGACACAGAGAGGAGCGCCTCTCCTGTTTTGCCCTGTATTGATGCTCTGTGAAGAGAGGGGTTGGTGCATGTAAGCTATGGTTCATTAGGTTGGTTTGATACCAGCCAATTGAAACAGAGGCCTCTATTGAGAGAGAACATGCTGGGGCCACATATGGCTGCCTTCTGACTGGCCCAATAGTATCCCGCCGAATAGGCCTCTGCTAAAGGACCTGAGGTTTCACCCTCCTGACAACCTGCGCTGCATGAGTGATAGGAGCTGATGTGGGGAAAGGTTTGTTTCAGTCCCTGTCCTCCGAAACGTGTGCTTGGAAGCCTTGAGACTTACCAGACCCTTGCTTTATGCCATCTACATATGACATAAAACCTGGATTGCTAGTTGACATGTGTGTAAAGAGGAGGAGGTGTGTGGGTTAAAAGCCCAAACTTGAATATAAGATAGACTTGGGCTCAATCCTTGCTTCTACCACTTACTCAGTGTGTGACCTTGAGCAGATTACTAAATGCCTCTGTGTCTCAGACTCCTCATCTGTAAAAAGGCGATATAGTTATACTTATGTCAGGAGATTGTCGGGAGAATTAAATGAGAGAATGTATGTCAAGCACTTGCTACAGTGCTTGGCCTAGGACCCTGTGGGATGAATATTCTTATTACCCACTTTATAAAGAAAGAAATCGAAGCTCTGAAGAGACAAATAATTTTGCCCTAGGGGCTACCAAGTGTTATTGTCCGTTTATGAACAGAAAGCCTTCGTTACTGGCTCACGATCACAATCTCTGGCCTTTGAAGGGCAACAGCTTAAATCTTATCTTCTCTGACCTTCATGCAAACACCCACAAACAACAGGAAATGATCCACAGGGTCCCCCTCCTCCTCTGCTTTTCCACGAGGAGCTATTGTAAAAACTGTGTCCAGGCCTCCTGGCTCACTGGGCGGGACATAAGGAAGAGAAGAGAATATGGAGCATTTCAAGATACAGGCCTGAGCTCTAGAATAAGAGCCCACTAGAGCCTGTTTTTTACGTGGCTTATTTATTCAATAAGAAATATTTATTCTGGAGAATAAATGATTAGACAGGCATTAAATGCATCCAATAATAGATCATGCCTCACCCCAGTTTGAAACTTCAATTAACTGGTTACTTTCTCCACTCAAACAAGGCAAATGATTTTTGTAATTTTTTTCTTATTGAATTGACCTTTTCTTTTTCGTGTATAACAGAACCAACCAATTGTTTCAACATCTTGAATAACGAGCCAATGTTTGATTCTCCATATGGCCTTTCTATTGACTGTCATGATACAAGTCCAATTAACGAAACAGTAGCTTAGATTGGACTTCCTCATTGAATTAGATCGTCCCTCCCTCACCTCCCATCCCTCACCCCGCATTGAGTTGACCATTTCTTTCACTAGACTTACTAAATCAGCAGGTTGCTGTGAATGTAATCTTTTTTCCCTCATACTCTCCATAGTCACAGATAACCAGCATCTTAACATCTCAGGTATTCTACCAGCAAAATCAGAAAATTGAATTCCTTTCTTTACGTTCTATTTCAAGATATTGTTGGGAAATTAATGGGATATGGAATGCAATTTAAAAACTATAAATTCACTTCCTTAAATATGTTTCCAGTATTAATTTATAATGGACAGATATTTGTATAATGATTTAACAGTGGCACCCAATGCTTATTTGTTCTATTGATTTTCTTCTGCCACAAATGCACTGAAGTGCAAAGTATTACATACATTTGCAGCTTGTTTTTGCAGTCTGTTGGGGAGAGAATCATAGAGCTATTTAATCTTGGGATTGGAAAAGATCTAAAAGGCGATATTGATGAGATATGAGTATTTAAATCCTTCCAGTTTTCTGAACAGGAAACCGAATAAAGGTAAAGCACTTGATTTCTAAATAAACCCTGATATAACAAACATCTCCCAATCCTTAGCACAGTGAATAGAAAAATATATATTTCTTAATTATAAATGCCACACAAAAGAATCTTTGGTATATGATACTAGCCATTGATACATAACATTACAATAGGGCACTATTTGTGAAATGTCATTTATTTCCTCACTGTAGTGTGTGTACATTTTAGACTTCAGAAATAGGATTTGGAGAAACTGTCTTTTCTCTGAGTTGTAGTCACTGGTAATATTCTCCTCATCAAAACTGCAACCCGCCAACAAGTCAGAAAACATAACCAATCACCCTTCTCCGTGAACATGCTCGTCCAGACCAGCCCCCTAGCTGCTCCTCAGAGAGCTCTGCTGTGCACAGGGCTCCTGTCTCCTGCGGAGCTCACACACGAACTGCAGCCCCGCTGCAGAACAGTTCCTCATGTAAGGACATCATGATAAGGAGTAGCTTTAAGTGGAAATAAAACACCAACAGAGGATGGGGTCTATTTTTCCTGTGAGATGTTTAAACACTTTTTCCCAAACATTAAAGGCTTAAAAAAATACAGTTCAAGTACTTATCCAACATGCGTGCATGGGGTCGAAGTCTGTCTTTCCTGCCCCCCACCCCACTACCCCTTTCCCACCCCTGCCCGGGCTCTTGCCTCAAGAAGACCCTTTCTCTTTTCTAGGCTCCATCCTTGGCAGGTTACCATCTTGCAGACTCTTCGTATTCTTGCATTACAAGCCACTATCAGTAAGGCCTTTCTCAGAATCCATTCAAATGCCAATATTTTAAGGAAAATCAAGAGTTATCCTGTTACATTAGTATATATTTTAATATAAAAATTTCAAAGCCAAAATATAGAAAGACAACAAAAATCTTTTATTATCCTATACCCCAGAGATAACAGCTGCTCATATTTGGTGTGGACCATTCTACTTTCCTATCTATATTCTTAGCATCTTTACACATTTTCCTGTTTTACAAAATTGGAGTTAGAAAACACATATTATATAAAAACATTTTTCTAAAACATTACATATTTTTCCACCACAAAGTCTCTAAACTTTTACTATGCTTAAGAATCACCTGGAGAGGCTGTTCAACTGCCTCTTCTTAGTTCTTCACCACAGAGACTCTGAACCAATAAGTCTGGACTAGGATCCAGGAGTCTGTGATTTTAATAGGCACCCCTAGCTGATTCTGATACTGTTCTTTCTCAAACCATACTTTAAAAAAATATGGTTCTACAACATAATTTTTCATGGCTACATGGTATCCCATTGTATAGATGTATACACATTCCATAATTCATATTATATTAAAAATTCTCATTGCAGGTGTTGCACACTCAGGTAGAATGAAGTACGGTGATAAAAGGAGAAGAAGGCTCTGAAGTCCCAAAAAACTGAAACTGACTTTATATGTTGGTTTAACATACTCATCGTGTCATTTTATTCAAACTACCCCCTTGGATAAATCCCAGAAATGAGTAGGTTCTCTCAGAAGTAATTTTTTTGGGTGAATTCAGTTGGGGAAAATTACTTTTGAAAAATTTTACAGAAATTAAAACTTGTTACAAAATCCAGGTGTAACCCAAATATATTTATACCAAAAAATCTCAAGAAAATGTTATTGTTCTAAGCCCTTCTTACCTATTTCTGTACCCTAATTCTTCATTTATGATTGACTTTTTGTGCCTTTATCTGTAATTCCTCTTTGGATTTCTCCTTATGTATATGTCATCCCTAATGTCTTTCCAGAACTTCCTTATTCTTGACATCTCGCTATCTTATAAACTTCCCACCGTTCCTCTCTACCACCATCTGAGTGTTTCTGTGGGTGGATGCCATCTATAACTTTTTAAGGGATATTAAAAAACCTGACAGCATAGTAAATGGGTGTTTTACCTAATGCCTGCTTGGGATAAGGGAGGATGAGATAACACCAGGAGGACCAGGAATCTGGTTTTCATGGTGGGTTAAGCGCTGACCTTTTGTTAACTTTGGAGGCCACCCATATTTAAAGTCAGCAGCAGCAGAACTCTTGAGAATGTTGCCTTCCAAGGGGACTCAGCTGACTGACTTAACCTCCGCCCCTAGTGGAGTTCATTGTTTACATCGGTCTGTTATCACAGGCCTCACGGAGACAGACGCCACAGCACTGAGGAGGAGCAATAAATAGCAGCTGGCAAGGCTAATGGGGGCAGCAGGTATCTGGGAGCACTGTTTATAGATGATCACATTGCTCGGTTTAATCTTTGTTTCAAGCCCTTCATTTTTAAACAAATGAATTTAAGGAGGGAAAACTGTTTATCTTCTTTTAATGTGTACAAAATATTCATCAAACATAAATATGCTGGCCAAAGAAAAGACTGGAGAACACCCAGGAGTCCTGAGATGATGATGATGATGGTGATGGTGGTGATGATGACGATAATAGGAAGTTCCAAAGGTTTGAGATGTTTAGCTGGTTCATATGAGAGGCTCCAACTGCCTCAAGCAGAGGCTCAGATAATCTCAGCACATTAGCCCTATAAGTGGCCTGTAAAGAGATACCGGGTTTCAAATATCTTTACTCTCCTAACCATGAAAGCTCATGTGCACGACCCTTTCCCACCTGACTCCACCATCTCCAGCCCATTGGTATGAGCATATTGGACCATTTGCCCTGATGCCAGACAAGGTGGCAAAGAAAGAACCAGCTATCCCAGGCATTTTGCACATGACAGCATAGCCCTGACAGGAGGTTACATGGCAGAATGGCTTAAGGAAACTGCCCAAGGTAAGACCGATGAGGCATAACCAGAATTTGAACCCAAATCTGATCTAACTCCTAAATCTCTCATTTTTCCATGCCCCTCTTCTGATTTCTTCGGATTCTTTCCTCTCTGCCCAGACATAGTGGGAAATTAATGCTTTGTAACAACAGCCTGGGTTATGTTTAGGGAATTACATACTAAACACAAGCTGATTGGACTATTGATTAAGATGATTTGCCTTTTCTAGGCTAATTAGATACTTCCCAGCATTCAAGTTGCTTTGTGAGCAAAGCATTAAAAAGAATGGGACACAACTTGTCCCCATTCATTCCGGCTGTTGCTGTCCAGACCCTCTGGAGTTGTGGGGTTCTTGCTTTTTCCAAGCCAGGTTCTGCGTCCTTCCTGACAATTCTCTGAATTCCCTGACATCCTTCTAATAAATACCACATTTGCTTTTGTCAGCCTGAGTCAGTTTCTGTTGCTTGCAAACCAGGAATATAAACTGAAACTTACTTGCAACTCTGAGTATGTTAAAGTAACATGTTTTCAAAATTCACCTGATCTTGGGATTCATCTAGACAGTTATAAAAAATATATAGATTCTTTTTGTTTTGTTTTGTTTTTAAATCCTGACTTTATTTTTTATTTTTTTTAATTTTATTTTATTATATTATGTTAATCACCATACAGTACATCCCCAGATTCCGATGTAAAGTTTGATGCTTCATTAGTTGCGTATAACACCCAGTGCACCATGCAATACGTGCCCTCCTTACTACCCATCACCAGTCTATCCCATTCCCCCACCCCCCCCCCTCTGAAGTCTTCAGTTTGTTTCTCATAGTCCATAGTCTCTCATGTTTCATTCCCCCTTCTGATTACCCCCCTTTTCTTTATCCCTTTCTTCCCCTACCGATCATCCTAGTTCTTATGTTCCATAGATGAGAGAAATCATATGATAATTGTCTTTCTCTGCTTGACTTATTTCACTTAGCATTATCTCCTCCAGTGCCGTCCATGTTGCAGCAAATGTTGAGAATTCGTTCTTTCTGATAGCTGAGTAATATTCCATTGTATATATGGACCACAGCTTCTTAATCCAGTCATCTGTTGAAGGGCATCTCGGCTCCTTCCATGATTTGGCTATTGTGGACAATGCAGCTATGAACATTGGGGTGCATATGGCCCTTCTCTTTACTACGTCTGTATCTTTGGGGTAAACACCCAGTAGTGCAATGGCTGGGTCATAGGGTAGTTCAATTTTTAACTTTTTAAGGGACAAAAAATATATAGATTCTTGGGTTCTACCTTAGGCCTATCAAATCAGCATTTCCAGCAGTGAGGCCTAAGAAAACTGTTTTTTACTAAGCTCAAGTGATCTATTTTTTTTTCTAAGAAAAATAAATTTAATTTTTGACATGCTTCTTCCTGATTTCCTACATTCTCATCCATCCCCTGGGTAGGTCCCCTTCCCTATGCTGTACCTGCCTCTCCATTTCTTACTTTCATCACTCACTATATTTTTGAGATCTATTTATATCAAGGTGCTGCATAGAATTTTATGATTTGCATATATTGCATTTTGTTTATTCATTCTTCTATTGATAGGGATTTAACTGTTTCCATGTTGGTTTTTTTTGTTTTGTTTTGTGTGTGTGTGTGTGTGTGTGTGTGTGTGTGTGTGTTTGTAGTGCAAACAGCGTTTTACTGGACATCCTCCTTGGGTACTCCTATGAGCGTATTCCAATTATATATATATATATATACCAAGGGTGGAAATGCTGGATGATAAGCATATATACACTTTGACTAAGTTACTCCAAACCGCTTTCCAATAAATTGCACCATTCACTATAAGGTCATGAAGTTTACTGTTTCTTCCACAACTCCAATGGTGCTTAATATTATCCAATGTTATTTTTTCTTTTCCCAATCTAGTAGATATTAATGAGATCTCATTATTTTCTTTTTTTTTTATTTTTTTTAAAGATTTTATTTATTTATTTGACAGAGATAGAGACAGCCAGCGAGAGAGGGAACACAAGCAGGGGGAGTGGGAGAGGAAGAAGCAGGCTCATAGTTGAGGAGCCTGATGTGGGACTCGATCCCGTAACGCTGGGATCACGCCCTGAGCCGAAGGCAGACGCTTAACCGCTGTGCCACCCAGGCGCCCCGAGATCTCATTATTTTCATTTGACATCTCTTTCATTTGACTTTGCACATTTCTTTTTTGGTTTCCTTTTGTAGCAGATTGTATTTTCCAAAAATGACCATAGTGATATATTCCTTTCCACATTCACTTCCAGAACTTTGGCATTTTTCCATCAAGATGAGGAGTTTACTTCCCCTTCCTTGAATCTAGGTAGGACTTTGTATCTACCTCAGTTAATAGAATGTGGTGAAAAATCACTGCATGATTTTTGGGGTTAGGTCATAAGAAGCAATATAGCTTCTTTGTGTTTTTTTTTTTTTTTAATTTTTTTTCTCTCTCTCTCCTGTCTCTGTTTCTCTTTTCTTTTTCTCTTCTTGTCCTTGAAACGCAACTACCATATTGTGAGGGAGCCGGACCACATGACCAAACAGTATTAGATGTTTCCGCCTAAGGCTCCAGCTAAGAAGTCAGCTGCTTGCCCTCATCAGTTGTGGCACGTGTGAATGAGTGGGCTTTAGGATACGAATCAGCAACCATTTTCTCAAAGAGCCAAATAGTCCATATTTAAGCCATTCTTAGTTCGTGGGATGTAGAAAAAGAGGATTTGGCCTACAAGGCTCCAGTTCGCCCTCCTTTACATGGCTCCTGTACCCAGACATCAAGTTGCAGTGAAAACTGAGTGGAGCGGAGCTGAGCCGCTGCTGCTCAGCCCTGCCCGAGCTGCCAATCCATGAGCAAAACGAATGTGTTCTTTGAAGCCACAGAATTTGGAGGTGATTTGTTTTGCAGCCATGGTAACTGGATAACCTCCGGGTTTTTTTCTTGTTGATTTTAGAGAGTTCTTTATTGGCTGTAGATATTAAGCGTTTGTGAGTTTCACATATTGTTAATGTCTTCAGTTCGTTAATTTTATCTGTGATGCTCTTCCTTAAAGTAAAAATCTTCACTCTTAGCTTATCAAAATTTCAAATACTAGCTGTAATATTGGGAATATTCTGTTTCTTTAGGGTCAATTTTAGCATTTTATATTTTTCTTGAAAATTTGCATTTGCATCTAGGTTGTAAAATTAATTGGCCTGTAGGGGCGCCTGGGTGGCTCAGTCGTTAAGCATCTGCTTTCCGCCCAGGGCATGATCCCAGGGTCCTGGGATGGAGCCCCGCATCCGGCTCTCTGCTCCACTAGGAGCCTGCTTCTTCCTCTTGCAGACCCCCTGCTTGTGTTCCCTCTCTCACTGGCTGTCTCTCTCTCTCAGTCAAATAAATAAATAAAATCTTTTTTAAAAAATTTATTGGAGTGTAGTTGTTCATAATAATAATCTGCTTGTAAGATTTTTTAAGTCTTTGCTTTATTTGAGGTTGTCTCTTTTTCGTTCTATATTTTGTTACTTGGGTTTTTCCCTTTCTTCGTCAATCAATTTTACTGTAAGTTTTGGTAAACATATTGGTGTTTTCAAAGACTCAACATTTATTTTTAATTATTTAAAATTTTTTTAGTTTGCTAAAATCATTGATTCCACCAATACCTTTATTTCCTTCTTTATGCTTATTCACTTGCTTCTTCTCTAGCTTTCTTTAGTTGAACAATTAGCTAGTTTATTTTCATTTCTTTTTGGTTTATGATAAATGTATTCAGATTTATAATTTTCCCTTTAAGTATCACTTTACCTGACTCCCACAAATATTAATATATAGTGACTTCATTTATTTTAATTCTAAGTATTTTACACTTTCCATTGTAAATGAATTTACATATAGATGCTTAACTGGTCTATGTTTTCAGGTGGCATCATCTGCATCTCCATAAGACACAACTTGTATTTTTATGGGCAAAAATCAGGGAGTCGGCTTGGCCTTACTTGAGTATGCCCTTCCTTTGCTTGGCCTGGAAACTCTCTTAAGTGAGGTAATTGTAGGGCTCATCTCATTTTTTTGTCTCTCAGAAATCATTGTCTTTCATTGCCTAATTTCCAGGATCTTAAAAACTGTTGGTTTTATGTATTTGTCAATTTTGTTGTTGTTCTTAATGGTGTGTGTGTTGGTTGGTTGTTTTAGGCAGGAGGGTAAACCTGGTTCCTATATTCCATCTTATTCAGAGAAAGCCTGCTTCTTTCTTTTCTTTCTTTCTTTCTTTTTTAGGTTTATTTATTTAAGTAATCTTAAATTTGGGCTTGTATCCAAGTTTCATTACCGTTAGCAGTACTGCTATAGGCATTTCTCTATGCGCCTTTTGGTGTGTCTGTGAGGGTTTCTCCCTTACAGACCTCGCAGGGCCCATAGATGTGGAGCCCTGGTTTGGGGTGTAGAAGTTCAGAGCTGGCAACTTGGCCTGGGAGTATTCTGCAGGAAACTTCCCATTTTCTCCTCTGGGGCAGCTTCTCCAGCCAGCGCCACATCCCACAGGGAGGGCTTTTTATTAACCATCTTGCTGAGAGACTAACTGTCCTGGTAGTTGAGGAACTTTCCATCAGCCCAGCCTGGGGGAGTCTTGTCCCTCCCCTCTGGCCTCACAGGGAATGTCAGGAGCCTTCTCCAATGTCAGTGGGATTGCTTTTCTGTTGCCAAGACAGGATGGGGACGGCTCATAAAGCAGTTTTACCACACACAGAGCCTTCACTCTAGGCTTGCCTCCGTTCTTCCTCTGGCTCTTCCAGACATGGAGGGCAAGGGTGGGCCAGAGATCTTTGGGATCAGAAATTTGGCATCAGATTTTAAGTCTGGCACCCCAGGTTGAAATCTGACACACAGGCAATAGACTAACCTTGTATGGGTTCACTGTTTCTAAATGTTAGAGAACAAATAATAACAACAATCATTTAATTTTGGCTTTCATCTTCTTGTTCATATCTTTCTTGTTTACTTAAGCACGTAGCCCACTGACAGCTGGCAAGCTCACAGACATAAATGAAGATAGACTAGCTCTGATTGCCCTGGGGTTACCTCCTTAATGAAGTCCTATAAGGAATTCCTAGCTGTCCCTAGCTGGCCTTTGCTGGAAAGCAGTTATAAAGCCTTCACATTAGCTAATGCTCAGTGTTGACTTGGCTCTCGCCACCAAATCCCAATTTACCTCTTTTTCCTACAACCGCTTGAAGTCTAGAGTAGAGATGAAAAGCCTGAGTTCCACTACTTACCCGTGGCATGCCTCTCAGCAATCTTTGAACTTTCCCAATCTGTTGAATGGGTATACTGATTATTCCTACCTCACAGTAATTTTTGGAAAGATTAAATGAGAAGCTCTCTCCTGTGAGCACTTAGTAGAGGGGTGGAATGTTTTAAGCACTCAGTAAAGATTGGCTCAGTGATTCTCAGCTGAGGTTGATGTTGCTCACAGGGGCATTTGACAATGTTTAAAGACATTTTAAGGTGTCATATTGGGGAAGGGGTGCTGCTGGCATCTAGTGGCTAGAGTTCCAGTATGCTAATAAACGTCCTGCAATGCACAGGGCAGGACGTCCCCCCGAAAATTTATCGTGTCCAAATATCAATAGTGCTAAGATTGAGAAACCCTAGGCTAGCTTCAAATGTATTATTATTCCTGTGGACATTGTATCTCTTTAGTCTGGATTACCTTTATGGAGACGTAGAACACTAGAAATGGAAGAGATGCGACAAGTATCAAATCTTATCAGCAAGTGAGTATGTTACCCAAACAAGTGGATGCTCATGGAAGCGGGAGCAACTTGTATATCTGTTGATCATAATCTCCTTATTACTTTATAATATGTACTCAGCTTACTGTCTACAGAAGAAAAGTCTAGGACAGCATATATATATATATATCAGCTTTATTCCTTTGATCTTAGAAGACAAACTGCTGCACCCTGAGGCTTCACCTTTTTTTAATGGATAGTGTTGATATAATTTTTTCACTTTTAAAAGCAGTGTTATGCACACTTGTTACTTAAGGAATTACAATTTACCATTCTTCTTGACTCTGCTGAGTCTCATTTCACTCAAAGTTAGACCAGATTCCACAATAAGCTCAGCTTGGTGAGGCTGCCAACCCCTTGACAGCTTTTAATCAAGTCAATTCATATTTATTGAGCACCATCTATTGACCCAAACTGTGCTGGGTGTTGGAGAGATAGTGATGGATATAGTGAATGCGTGGCCCCAGGCTAGTGGGGAAAACAGACCATACAACTAATTATCAGTGTGATAAGTGTTATGAGAAGGGACAGATAACGTGGAGATTTAATGCAGTCCTAGAGGTGCAGGAATACTTGCTGAGGAAATGACATTAAGCTTGTCACGTAAAGGACGTGCCAGGTAAGAGCCTATGGAGACTAGAGTTGAGGAAAAGCAATTTGAAAGACACATTAGTAGGCGTTGTATTTGTTCTAAGTGTTCTCAATTTGGAGTTGGCCCCATGGTTGTATAGTGTACAGCACTTAAGAGGAAAGCCCCTCAAATGCATTTCTTCTGGCTCTGCCCAAGTTTAGATAACATTTTAGGTTCAATGAGAAATCATTATATGATCAGCTCTTCCTTGAAAAGCAGAATTTTACAATCTAGCAAAATAAGAACTAATTATGCACCCTTCTGCCTTTCAAAGTCCTCAAATGTTAAATGTCTTATATCTTCCTTCTAATGGGTTTCTTGTTTTGCTTATTTTGTTCAGCATAAATCAGAGCTAACACAATCCCATTTTTAATAGTTCACTTTCAAAGTCTGTTGATATGCCAGTTGGTATGAATTGTCCTAAATGTCCTCCCTCATGGGCAAAACCCATCTGTCAAGATCTGCAAAATGATATTTCTTGCTTCTGGGATATATCTGTGTGGAGCTGCCAAGGAGAACTCTGCTAAAGCTGCATGCTAATATACCAATGCTCTGTGATCTCGTATTCCAGAATTTTCAGAAAAACACAGGTCCTGTAGACCCACAATTAGTAATGAAAAACAATTCCTCCTAGT
Organism: Ailuropoda melanoleuca; assembly: GCF_002007445.2. Lineage (NCBI taxonomy): Eukaryota > Metazoa > Chordata > Mammalia > Carnivora > Ursidae > Ailuropoda > Ailuropoda melanoleuca. Next base: position 163,142,308 of record NC_048218.1, read on the forward strand.
CTGACCTAGAGGTGAGCTTTGCCATGAGTGCAGGGTTGTCAAATTTAACAAACAAAAACATAAGGCAAATTATCATTCTGAAGTGTTAGAAAAGCACTCATTCATATTCACCTTTGGGTCATTGCTGAAATGTCATTTTCCTGGTGATAATTCCCTCGGACCACCGTATTTAAAATTGAGTGACTGCCAATCTCTCTTTCTTGCTTTTGTTCCCTCCATAATACATCAGATTATTTATGCATTTTGTTTATTGACTGTCTTTCCTTCTAGAATGTAAGCTCCTTGAAGGCATGAATTTTGTTTTATTTTCGACAATATCTTCAGCACCTAGAACAGGCCCTAACATATTGTAGGTACTTAGTAAGTGGATGTTGAAATCATTCATTGATTCATTCATTCATTCATTCATTCATAAACTATTGTGGTTAGTAGTATAAATTCTAGAAACCCACTGATTTGAGCTTGAATTCTGGCTCTATATCTGTTGTGATGTCATATCAGTCATATCATTTTCTGTACCTCAGTTTCCTCCTCTGTAAAGTATCTATTAGAATAGTACCTCTTGGATGGATATGCTTAAAAAAAGATGTTGTTCATAAAGTCCCTTGCACAGTGCCTAGAACAGTGTAAACATTTAATAAATAAATTTATTAGCCATTTAAGAAATACTTGTTGAACATCCTTTTTACCTCACAGAGTCGTCTGTGTGTTGGGAGGACCACAGTAAGCAATGCATGGTCTTTGCCCTTGAAGAGGTGAGAACCTAGTGAGAAGATAAACAAACAGTTGTGATAGATTATAATAAATTCTGCAGCAGTGGCAGCAAAATGATCTATGAGAGCATTAGGAGGGCACCTGGCCCAGGGTTGGATGGATGGGGAGAGTTAGGAAAGGTTTCATGGAAGAATTGATATCTCTTTTGAAATAATATTTGTAGTTAACCAGAAGATGAGACGAGGATGGGTAGGATAGAGAAAATATCCCAAGAAGAGGGATCAGTGGATATCAGAGTCCAGAAGCAAGAGCAAGCGTATGACTTATGTGTTGGGGAAGAGCAAGCAAATCAATGTGGCTGGATCATGGAGAGAAGGATGAAGAAGGGGAGAGACAAGAAATGAGCTTGGGGGCCAACAGACCAGATCCTGAAGGAATCTTACAGAACTTGTCAGGGAATTGGCCTCTAACTTGGGGAAAGGGGTGCCTTTGAGGCCAAGATGTACAATTTTGGAAGAATCCATTCATCTATAGTATTGAGATTTTGGGGAGTAAAGGTAAAAGGGAAGACAATAAGGAGATTTGGGTAGTCATCCAAAATAAGTTGGGGGCCTGAAAGTTCATAGGGGTGGGAAGAAGTGACTTATATGGTAGTTAGAGGGTAGAGTAGAGAGAATTTGAGGATTGATTGTCTCATTGGCTCTCACAATAACTTTGTAAGGACCTCTGTTTTCTGTGGGTATTTTTTCTTATAATGTCATTGCCTTATTTTTGTATCAGTGTAACACCGACCTCAGAGAATAAGTTGAGAAATATTCCATCTTCTTGAATTTATTGGAAGAGTTTATATAGAACTTGTATTATTTCTCTCTTAAATGTTTTGTGGAATTCACCAATGAAGTCATCTGGACCTGGAGTTCTCTTTGTGAAAATATTTTAACTACAAACTTAATTTCTTTAATAGATTTGGATCATTCAATTTATCTGTATTTTTTTTCTTGAGTGAGCCTTGATATTTTGTGTCTCTCAAAGAATTTGTCCATTTTAGCTAAGTTGTCAAGTTTATATGTATAATGTTAGTTGTCCCTTGTTATCATTTTAGTATCTGTAGAACCTGTAATTTTGACACCTTTCTCATTTCTGATATCGGTAAATTTATCAGTCTAGCTAGAATTTTAACAGCTTTATTGATCTTCTCAAAGAACCAGTTTTTTTTTCATTGATTTTCTTTATTATTCTTAGTTGACTTCCATTTTGACCTTAATTATTTCCTTTGTTCTGATTTCTTTGACTTAATTTGCTCTTCTTTGTTCAGCTTCTTAAAGTAGAAGTTCAGGTAATTGATTCTTTGCTACTTTGGTATGTATTATACATTTTCTATAAATGCTGCTTCAGCTGCTCCCCACATTCTGATATGTTGTGTTTCCCTTTTCATTCAATTGAAAAAAAACTTTGTAAATTCTGTTTTGATTGCTTTATAAATCATGGGTTGCTTAGGAGGTGTTATTTGATTTACAAATATTTAGGGATTTCCCTAATATCTTTCTGTTACAATTTCTTTTTTTTAATTATTTATTTTAGAGAGAGAAAGAGAAGGGGGAGAGAGAGTGTGCATGCATGCATGAGTTGGGGGGAGGGGCAGAGGGAGAGGGAGAAAGAATCTCAAGTAGATTCCCCACTGAGCACAGAGCCCCATGCAGGGCTTGATTCCAGGACCCTGAGATCATGACCTGAGCCAAAACCAAGAGTCGGCTGCTTAACCAACTAAGCCACCCAGCACCTTTTTCTGTTACAATCTCTAATGTAATTTTGTTGTGGTCAGAGAAAAAACTTTGTATAACTAGAATTCTTTAAAATTTACTAAAATCTGTTTTATGGCTCCCATTATGATCTATCTTGGTAAATGCTATGTGTGCACTTAAAACGAATGCAGTTCTACTGTCCTTGGGTGGAGCGTTCTACGTATATTGGTCCATGTTGGTTGACAGTGTTGTTCTAATCTTTTATTTACTTGTTAATTTTGTCTAGTTGTTTTATCCATTAGTGAGAGAGGGTATTGACTTCTCCTGCTATTATTGTTGAATTATTTATTTCCACCTTCAATTCTGCAGTTTTTGCTTCCTGTATTTTTAGGCGTTAGTGTTAGGTGAATATATGTATAAATTGTTTTATATTCTGGATGAATTGACCCTTTTATCATTATAAAATGTCTCTCTCTGTTTCTAGCAATTTTTTGTCTTATATTTCATTTTTTCTCATATTAGATATCCATTCTGGCCACTGCATTGGGACATCTGAAATACTTATTATGACTTTTAATGTCCTTATCTGCTATTTCTAAAATCTTTGCTAGTTCTCTGTCAGTTTCTATTGATTGATTATCCTCTTCATTATGGATAGAGTTTTTCTGCTTTTTGCATACCTGTAATTTTTTATTGGATGCCAGACATTATAAATTTTACCTTTTTGGGTAGAGGACATTTTTGTGTTCTAAAAGAGTTCTTGAGCAGTTCTGGGACGCAGTTAAGTTACCTGGAAACAACTGGATCTTTTTGTATCTTACTTTTATGATTTGTTGAGAAAATCCAGAGCAATGCTCAGTCCAAGCCCCATTACTGAGTCTATCCCCCATTACTGAGGCAAGACCATCCTGAATGCTCAACCACATGCCCCTTAAACTGTAGGTTCTTTAGTCTGGTTGGTGGGAGCATGCACTAATCTCAACTTTGTGTGGGATGTGGGTACTATTCCCTCTTGCTCTTTTGGATAGTTCTTCCCCCACCCTCAGATACTTTCCCCACATGGATGTGCTGACCTATACTGTGTTGAATGCTCAAGGGTGACTCTGCATATCTCTAGGATTTTTTTCGGTGCAACTCTCTCATTTCCAATATTCTGTCCTGCCAACAATTCTTGCTTAGAGTCTCAGCTCTATCTCTTGAACTCAGGGAGTCCCTTGTATTCTTCTTGGGTTATATCTTTCCTGTGCTATCATCTAGAGGCTTTTTCAGTGCAGGAAGCAGTGACAATGATAGGACTTACCTATTTTTCCCCATCTCTCAGAGATTCTTTTGTTGCCTGATGTCCACTGCCTTAAAAACCACTGTTTCATATATTTTGTCTTTTTTGGAGGAGAGAGGGCTTCAGGAAGGGGATAAATCTGGCCCCTGTTACTCCATCTTGGCTAGAAGTAGAACTCTGTTCCGTATTATTTTGAATCTGAAAAATTACAATTTTTTTGTCATAAATACTTTAGTATATACCTGTAAAAGGTAAGGATACCTTTATTTTTTTTTAAAGATTTTATTTATTTATTTGACAGAGAGAGAGAACAAGCAGGGGGAGTGGAGAGGGAGAAGCAGGATTCCTGATGAGGGGCTCGATACCAGCACCCTGGGATCATGACCTGAGCTGAAGGCAGATGCTTAACTGACTAAGCCATCCAGGTGCCCCAGATAAGAATACTTTAAAAAATATGCAACCACAGTATCATTATCTCACCTTTTCAAAGTTGATAAAAAAATTGTTAATATACATTGTTCTCACAAATGTCACTTTAATCATTTTTTGCTGGAATCAAGCAAACAAGGCCCACATCTTGGGTTTACTTGATGTCCCTCTTATCAATAGGTTGCCCTTACATCTCCCACCCAGACCTCATGCTCTCCCTGTTTATTTTTTGAAGGAACTAGTCTTTACCTTGCAGAATTTCCAGCAGTTGTTGATTTTGTTGACTACATCCCCCACATTTCTCTGTCCTCTCTATTTCCTACAAATTATTAATGGATCTAGAAGCTTGATCAGGTCCAGCTTTATTAGCTTTATTAGCTCTTTATATTTGAAGCATCTATGACTATACTCCTGAGAAAGCCCCAGATAAGAATTAGTGTAAGATCTGCTCCCTGAGGCTCCTCAGTGCTTACCTTTGTGAATCTACTTTTTTTTACTTACTACATCTAACCTTAGATCATTCAGTCACATCTAAAAAGAACAACTGGATTTAGCAAAAAGGTTAATGCAGGGAAAAAGATAACCCAGGAAATTTTAAAATATACTGAAATAAAATTCTGAGCTGAGTGCCCTAGAAAGGACATAGCAAGGAAACCTGGAGATGGCTGAGTCGAAGCTGGTCTGTGAATTTAATTTCAGATTTTATCGTCCTAATTTACACATTCATAAAAATGAAATAGGTTGTTACCAAGTGCTTAATTTTCAATGTAAGTCATAAAAATATGTACACATTTAATACAGCCTGAGTTAGAGTAAGAACTTTCCTTCTAGTCTCACGTGATCTGACACCCATAGGATAAGGCTGTGGTGAAAAATGCTGATTTGTTTTATTCCTTCCTTCCTTTCTATATTCACTTACCCACTCATCCTGTCATATAATCAGTCAGTAACTCAGTCATACATCCATTCATGAGTGAAGGTGGTGGAAACCTTCACTGATGCAAGGAAAGAGGACCTTCTCCTTGTCTTGAGGAAGATGGATGAAAAACACAAACTGTCAAGTATTATAAAAGAGGGTTATAAAAAAAATTGGTGTGGGAACCCAAAGAAAGAAGTGACTTATCTACCAGTCAAACTCAGGAAAAATTATCTTTTTCTCTGCTTTCCAAATTTTACCACAAAGAGCATGTATAACTTTTGATTATCTCATAAAAGGGGAAAAATTTAAATCTGTTTTGAGTAGATGCTCTTTAACTACTTTCTAGTTCTAACATTTTCTAAGATTCTGAGTTCTGAGATCTCAGAGATGGATTCTGTTGGTCAGGATGACAATGTCAGCCTGGGGATATAAATATTTACAAGAATGATTGTGATTCAGGGTAATTAAGAGATGGGAAAACAAGGAAAAGCTCATAAAGGGAGGGATGAAATGTAAAGACCTCATGGGTCATACTCAATACCCCATCCAGGAGAAACCAAATCCAAGAATGTAAATACAAGATTCATCAGCTGTGTGTATCCCCGAGATCAAAGGCTATAGATGACATATACTGAGCACTTACTATGTATTGTTTTAAATGTTTTCATTTATTAAATGCTTATAAAATCCCTGTGGGGTGGTTTTTATTAACCCCATTTTACAGGGGGGAAACTGAGGCATATGGAAGGAAAATGAGTCATAGCTAGTATTGGCAGAGATAGTATTTGAACCAGGAACATCTGATACACGTGTCACCCCCTTGTGTATATATGGAGGATGACAAGTCCCAAGAACTTCAGTTGGCAGACTAGAGAGCTGCTAGCGTAGTCCCAGTCTGGGTCTGAAGAGCTGATGATGTAAGTTCCCATCTAAGAGCTAATAGGCTTGAGACCCAGGAAGAACTGATATTTCAGTTTGAGTCTGAAGGCAGGGAAAAAAAATTATGTCCCAGCTGTAGGCAGTCAGGCAGGGAGCATTCCCTTGTATTCAACTTTCTTGCTCTATGCAGGCCTTCTGCTGATTAGATGAGGCCAGCCCACGTTAGGGAGGGCAATCTGCACGCCTCAGTCTACTAATTCAGATCTTATCCAGAAACACCTTTACAAACACACCCAGAATAATGTTTCACCAAATATAGGGGCATCTTATGGCCATCAAGTTGACACACAAAATTAACCATCACACTTGGACACAGAATCTTCCACCATCACTGATATCCAGCCACGTCCTTCTGTAGTCATTAACCTAAAGTCACAGCTTCTGCAGCATTTATAACTCTGGATTTATTGTTGCAGCAAAGGGGGTATAATTTGTGGACCCATGAACCCCTCCAGCCACTTCTCAGCTTTCAGTGGGCCTGCATCCTCCAGGTGAGCTGATCATGGTCCTTACCAAAGGGGTCACCAAATAAATTCAACATCACAATTTGATCACGTGAAAGAGATAAAAGTTTTAACTTATGGAGGATATATGTGTATTGGGTTGTTTTGTTTTGTTTTGTTTTTTTGTGAGCATGGTTTTGCTTTAGGCAAGAAGGATTTCTTTGTGTGGGGGACCTAGCTCCAAAAGAGAATGGTTTGATATCAAAGGATTAAGAGAGACCTTTGAGAGAACTAATACTCCCAAATGTCTCTGTGAGAATGACCTGTTAGTGATCACACTGAGAAAGAAGAATAGAACTCAAAGAGCCACACGGAATTGTCAGTAATTTTTTAAAGTGTGTTTTAAAAATAAAGAAAAAAATATAGTCTGCATTAGTTTCCTAAAAAAAAAAAAAAGAGCCACATGGAAAAATTACACCTCTCCCTCACACACACACAAAAAAGGTTACAATTGATGAATTCTTCATCTGTTCTCAAAACGCATAGTTACAATTGTCAGATAAAATTTGAAAAATACAATAAACTTACATTATTTAATACTTTGTTTTATTTTGAAGACAAGCTCACAATCAGACTTTGAAATTTAGATCCAATTTAACTAGAAATTCTTTTCCTTCACCATCTAATCTTTGGATACCAAATTCTATCAACTGTGCCAAGATCGAACCCACTTCAGGCTCCCTGCTCAGTGGGGAAGCCTGCTTCTCCCTCTCCCTCTTTCTGCTGCTCTGCCTGCTTGTGCGCGTTCTTTCTCTCTATCAAATAAATAAGTAAAATCTTTAAGAAAAAATAAATGTGTGTTCCCCTGTTATGGTGACAGCCATGGTAAGTTACTGGAAGTCAAGTGTTCAAATGTCTGCTCACATCTTCTAGGCCTAAGAGGTAGTGGTATCCCTTTTCTCTAAATCCTCAGGAATCCCGCTTTCCACTTGGTTTATCTTATATATTCTCTGATGTATTATGGACTGTCCTCAAAAGCTTGTATTCTTTGGTTGTCCGTTCCTAGTTAAGAATAAGTCAGAAGGAAGGCTGCCCAGAGCTCTGTGTGGAGGATGACAAACGGCTTTAGGGTAAGGTGGTCAGGTTCCTTGTGCTGAGAACCCTTTCTTCTGGTTTCGAGCCCCTTGGGGCCCACCCCTAACTCTAAGTCCTTCCAAAGTGCATGTCCAAGCAGTACTCCTGCTCTCCTGAGAAAACAAGACTGAATCTTTAGTAAAAACACTGTGGGTTTTTTTGTCTTCAAATCTTGCCTTCTCAGACTATTATCTCCTTCTTACTGAATTCTGTGATTTCCAAGCAATAAAAAAGCTGACTCCAAAGAGCTCTGGTCCAAGCTCTGCTCCTAAGTGGCTGGGTGATCCCAGATGGGTAATTTAATGGTCTGGACTTCAGGTTCCTTATCTGTAAAGTGTGTGAAGACTGGCCTAGATTTCTGACAGCCCCTTCAACTCTAGAAGTCTATGATTCTGAATGAAACTCATAAGGCCTAGATAGGAGAGTTTCTCCATGACAAGATCCCCACTCCAGACACTTCCAAAGTGTCATTCCTTGCATGATCATCCACCAGCCTGCTTCGTCCACCCTCTTAAGCTTTATGGGAAACCAGAAGTTCCTCTCCCCTCCACCACTGTACCCTCTTCTTCCCATTTTTCTACTCACTGCTTTCCATTAGCTCACTCTATGCTTCTTGGAAATGATTCCATCTTGCCAAGCAAATTCCAAGATTAAGTCCTCTCAAAGTCTTTTTTAAGCTTCTTACCAAGGATAGATTTTTAGCTTCTCAGAATTTCCATGGAATTTTGTTCATAAACTTCCATTGAACCCAACATACTTTACATTTCATATATGGTTATTGTGAATAAAGCTCATCTCTGCTTCTAAATTCTCATGTCTTAGAAGGCAAGAACTTTGCTAATTCCCTTTGGTGTGCCTCCCTTCCCTCTCCACCCCTTGTCCCCTTGTGTAGAGTCTAGTTTGGAGCTTCATAATGGTCCACTGAAAGAATAAGTGAAATAAGTGAATATGCAAATCAATGAAGAAAAAAGTGAACCAATGCCTTTGGAATATCATCTATAAGGCTTTGGTAAAAAGAAAAAAAAATTAAGTCATTACATATAAATAGAACACAGGGAGCAGGTTTGAGAAAAGCCAGACAGGGAAAAATAAGCTTGGATTCCCAGAACTTCTCTTCCTCTGCTTCTCAGAGATACAAAAAGAAAATGTTAAGACCCACACTTAGTGGCAAGATTGAGGCCAGGTGCCATTTGTAGGTCGGCTCACAGTGAGTTAAAGCGACATTCGGTTCTGTCAGGAAGTCAGCAAAACTATGGAGCGGGTCAGGCTGAACTCTTGTTAAGTCATTAATTCCCTTTGCTCTCTCCCTTTCATCTTCATGGGTTTAATTGTAAATTATTCCTCATTCCTGTGGGCTCTGTTTTCTTTTCTCGAGTTTGCTCCAGTGATTAGAGCCCCAAACAAAAAGTACAAATGCTTAATTTCCCCCTGTGAAGTTAAAAATAAAAAGGGCCAAGATGTCTCATTTAAAATAAACAAGCATTCCTGAAAGCCACCTGGTTATTGCTGTGGTTACTGATGGTAGGTAGTAATTTTATAAATTGCATCTTTGGGCAAATAGAGCAATAGGTTAAAAAGGCCAAGAAATTAACTTCTGAGAGTTTTAATTAGGAGGAAAATAAAGAGTCAAATAAATACCTGGATCATTTCTATGACCTGGTGATTCAAAATAGATATGACTTGTGTTTGGGATGGTTTGATTTTCCTTGGAAGTTTTGGAACATGTAAGTGGTGGCAGGGCAACGTGAGGCTGAAGTCAAATGATTTTTTTTAGTGCTTGGATGCATATAAGGCAGAGATAGCAAACAATTTCCAGAAGAGAAATCGCACAGCACTTGGCTTGGCCATCAGTGGGTCTATATAATAGCAACATCACTCACTCATAACTTTGTTTTGGTGGCTGATATTAAGAAAAATTGTTGCTTGCAATATAATGCACAAGGCTGTCAAAATCACACATACATGGCCTTTGGTGTGAAAATTATTTTGTTTTTATAGCCATCAATTCAGCAGTGCAAAGTTCGTAAGTTTGTATTAGGAATATGAGGGCCACATTACATCACAAGAAGAAAGCAAAACCCTGTTACTGAGAAAATGTAGGACCATCTTCTGAAATCGATGTCTAGGTCTGGCTCATGAGTCAATGGGAATTTTTTAGAAATCAATGTCAGATATAGCTCATGTTTTGAAAAGGTGAGATCTTCAAAGAGGATTGATTTAATATTCCTGGTAAAGGTGATTGCTTAAGCCTCTAAAATGACAGGGGGCCCTAAGTGCATCCATGTAGAAAAGTTTAATGCTCTTTTGAGAAAATCACCTTGGATGAGACTGGATAAACTCAGGTCCAAGATGAAGACGTTTATCTCAGGGAGAGAGCTAGGTTATTGCTTAGGGAAAAAAAAAAAAAAAAGAATGATGGTAGCATCATCAGCCTAATACAATAGGACTGCTTTGAGAAGTTTGAAAATAAACCAAGAAAGACAAAACTGAAACCAGTCATTTCCTTGTGAGAGCAAAACAAGTAGAACTAAATCCCAACACCAATATCAGGAAGGCCGCTTTGGAGAAAGTTTCTGTGTGGATGTAGTTTTGGGGTTCAGCAAGAAATGAGGAGCAGCAAGCAGGTACATGGTGACCATTTCTGGACACTTGGCCTCTTGATCATGTGCTGGAAAATAGCTATTTCTTTAAAAGGATCCAGCGAGAGAATAGCTACACCCAACTCTCCATGCTCTGCCTTCGAAAGCAGAGACAGGGGGACGTTTTTGTTAGATGTCCTAGGTTTCTCTTCATTTTCTTCATCGTTGAGTTGAAAAAGCTGAGGAGGAGGAATAGCTAGTCTTTTTCATGATGCAGCTGTAATTAACAAGAGCTGAATTTTTTTTTAAATATTCTAGTTAGTGAATATACAGTGCAATATTGGTTTCTGAGTAGAATTCAGTGATTCCTCACTTAACATACAACACCCAATGTTCGTCACAACGAGGGCCCTCTTTAATACCCATCACCATCTAGCCCACCCCCACCCATCTCCCTCCGTCAACCCTCAGTTTGTTCTCTATTGTTAAGAGCCAATAAGAGCTGAATTTTGAAACATACAATGAAAAATGGGTGGAATCTGCAAAGAAATTGCCCTGGGGGGAAAAAATCTCTCCAGTGCAGCAGGCATTCTGGTCCCCAAAGCAAGATGAATCCAGAGTTTTATGGTATGTTATTCTCACTCACTTCAGCCAATGGACCAAGAGGGAGCTAAACATCTCACCCTTCCACCATAATCAGCTCCTTGTCTTTCTCTTAAAGGACATAATCCACAGCATGTGCAGATCAGACTGGTTGTGCATTTTCCTAACCATCCCTGTCAAGTCCTCCTGGGGCGCATTCCTCTACCTAGTCTCCCTTCTCCCCAGACTTTGAAAGATGAAAGGGATAATGCAGACAGACTTGAAGACTGTCAATTCATGGCCTTCTCTACTGCTTGGTGGGGACCCAGCCCACCTATTGCTTGGAATCTGTCTTCAACCTGCTAAGTACCAACGTGTCTCACAAAGACAAGGTTCGGCACCAGAGGCAAAAGCTAAAGTCGAATAGCTGCCTTCCAGTACACGCATGGAGTACATGAACACCATGGATATCAACTGTACCAAGTAGGTGCCGTTTTGCTTAGGGGATCCTGAAAGCAAGATAGGAATCAGGAATCTTTCTAATGCTCTCAAGATGATTTCTATATGGATTTGCAGCATGTCCCCACATTCTCTTTTTAGGAATCAAAATGTTCCAAAGTTTTACATTGTCATGGTCCTTTTACTTCAACTTGAAAGTGACGAAGAGATATCTATCTGCACCAGGAAACCCAAAATCAGTGCTACTTTTACTGTAGAAACCATGAAATTTATCCCATAAGGACGTTAAGTACATAAGAAAAGAATCTGAGAGACTTCTATCAACCCAATTTTTTTCTTCCTAACGAGATCCCTGCACATAAACAAAATTTCACAAATGTGGCAGAAAATGCAATTGAAAGAGCAAAAGACCTCACTGTAAGAAAACAGACCTCCTTGGTTTAATGACTGGGCAAGAGTTTTCAAGGCAGCCTCTTTTGGAGAAAGACCAGACACTTGCTTCTTGTGTCTTCTATGCGGCATCCCATTTTTAAAAACCACAGGCACTTTTGTTTCTTGGCAGGTAGGAAAACACATTATGCAGCTATTATTGTTTTCATTTATGCTACATTCCATTAATGCAACTGGCTTTTTTTCTGGAAATATTAACCACCCAAATGTGAAAGGGGTGTAAGGAATCTATCACCAGAGAAAACAAGAACATTCAGATCTAGCCTTGTAATAGTTTTATGCAGAGTTGAGGAGATTAAGCAAGGACGGGGAAGATTCTTTGGTCCAAAGAGGATATTGAATACGACAGCCCCACTCTCCACCAAATGGTCATCCATTAAACAGACGGGAGCTGACTGTCCCTATTTCCCTTTTAATGGCATCAAGAGAAAATTGTACACTCACACCTCCACTCTTTCCTACATTTGCACCTTTACCTACCCCTTCACCTACACTCACATGCTTCTCTCTCAGACTAAAAGAATGGTGGCTCTACTAAACTGAGAAGCCTGTCAGAAACAAACTCAGCTTTGGAGCAGAGTCTGAGATTGAGAACAAGCAACTGGCTAGGGAAAACAGACAGCNCCTAGCCCCCCCCCCCCCCCATTTATTGTCGCCACTCTTTCTCTGTGTGTCAGAGGCACTTCGTCCTCTTGTTGGGGGTGTTTCTCTAAACTGGCACCGAATTCACCGTGCCACCTCCACAGAGATTCTAACTCATTTGTATTTCAGGCTCAGAAGGGAATGCTTACCCTCCTCAGCCACCAAGGGAAAGCTGAAAGGAAGGGGCTAGTGATATGTGTGCGGAGGGAACAGAACTGGCCGGCCTGGTCCTTTGGGTTCTCCACCTGCTTTCCTGTGCCACATGCAATCACTGAAACCTGATCTTCCTTTGATTGAGGACTTTGATTTGATAAAGTCATTCACCCAGAAGGGAGTTTCCACCCACACTGCTATTTGTGATCTCATTTTGTCAATGGGTATGTGCCAGTGGGATGTAGCAGCTCTTGCTGGCCTCACCTGGTCTTTGAAGAGGTGTGCCTGCTGCACTTTCATTCCGGGGAGAGCTTGGTGAGTGTTAAACAGGGAGAGTAATGAGAAGGGAAAAGTAATTGCCCAGGGGCCCTCAGAGATGGCAGGGTTCCCTGGAAATAGGCTTCCTCGTCTCACACATCAGCAGCCACAGCAATTCTGGAACATGCCTGGAGACCATGCAAGCTATATTTCCTCAAAAGGTAAAGATCCTCTGGGATGCGGAAGCAGGAATCCCCAGGTAGGAACGCAATGTCGGGATTGATGGTAGTATGGCCCATGCCGGGAATACTAATGAGACAGACACAGCGTCTGTTCACAATCCACTGCCCGTGTCCGGTTCACATTCCACAGTCAAGACATTTACATTTCCCTCTGTATGTGTCACTTCCTAAGCCAGGGTGAAGTATCTTATCTTGATTTCCAAAGTGCACGTTCACTCCGTAGCAACAAGACAGGTCTGGGGTGAAGCTCACCTCCCACCCCGTCATTGGGCTAAACCTTCATATCACAGGACGCACCTTCCTGTTGGCCCCAGTTCACCAAGATGGGTTTGGCATCCAAGCCAGTCAGTCCACAAGGGGGAAAGGTCCTTTAACCTCATACAAATAGCAAGTTATGGTAATAAATAATAAAAACAGTACAAAGATGCCACATGTGCAAATTCCTATCCAGATACATCTGTCAAGGTCTGAGAACAGGTGTTAGGGGATTGTCTGAGGAACTTGGGGTCCTGGAGCCAGGTGGGATCAGCCTCACTGCAGGAGAAAGGAAAGCCTTCCTTGCAGGGTGAATGGTGTCCATTACTACACGAGATTGCTGGCGAGGTTGGGGAATGTAGTGAATGGGAATCAAGATTCACTTGAAAGTTAGTATGATCTCACGATCCAAGGGGTTAGGAGCTCAGACTGTGGAATCAAAACATGTTCTGCATGCCACCTCTTAGAGCAATACTTTGATCTTGGGCCAGTTACTTAACTTCTCCAAGATCTATTTTCTTCAACTGTAAAATATGGCTGCTAGGCCTACTGCCTCATGGGGTCAGAGAGCGCATACATATGATGTGAAATTTTAGGATAGTGCCAGGCACCGGGAAGTTCTAAGTGAATGTTAACTGTTAGTATCAGGACTTGGTATTTTCCAGTGTTTGTCTGGCCTGAGGGTGTTTTCCAGTGGATGGACGCCAACCAACAGAGCCTGCGACTTTAGGAGTCCCTGGAGGACCTGGCTAGATGGAAGGAAATTAGAATATCTGTGTGAGCCTAAAGGGGGGGCTTTGCGATAACAGTCCTACTCAATGTGTAAAGAGAGAGTAAGTTTCTAAGCAAAGGTTCAACAACATAGTTACAAGGAGCCGCTAGTTTCTTAGAAATTAAATTATTTTTGAAGTTTTAAAAGCTGGTTGAATCCGTATAAGAGCTTTCTCGTAGGGAGGGAATTACACTGACAAAGCAAGGTTATTCACTTTGGTTGTAGGCTTAGTGCAAAAAAAAAAAAAGTGTGTAACATATATTGAATTTATCATTTGAAAAGCTTTAATATGTGAGTGTCATAAGAGCTAATGAAGAATTTGGCCCATAGATGGCTTCTGAATGATGCTGAATTATCCACACTATCTCTTTTTTTGGTTTTCTATTGATGCAGCTTGATTATTAAATTTTGTTAAGAACTTCTAGTTTGTATATATATATTTGTTTTCTTGTATATGTATAGAATAGTCCTGGAAGGATATACAAGAAACCATTAACAGTTGTAACTTCTGGCAAGAGACATGGAAAGCTTGGGGGCAGAAGGGAGGTGTATGTTTTTCTTTGTATACAGCCTTGTACTCTTTTCATTTTTTTCTATGCATGAGATTCTGTTTTCCAATAAAAGAGAATTTATAGAAAGAACTGCATGAGAGACCAGATCACAGGACAGCAGGAAGGACTGTTGGAATCACAAGGCCCAAATCCTGCTATTCCTTGTTACTTATGGGTTACAGATGTTGAAACCTGTGCCCAGAAACAGAGAGACTTCAGCCCCCTTTATTTCCAGGCTCAGGTAGCCTCTGGGTCAGCAGATGTCAACTGCCTTTGGAAACATGAGCCAACAGGTGTGCAAAACACAGAAGCCGTGGTAGAAAGGCCCCTGCCCCAGCACGTGGGGCTTGTTCCTTTAGCCTTTAGGATTCTCCCTGCTCCTACCATTTGCCAGTCAAGCTGTCAGGTCAGAGAAACCTGGATGAGAGATATGTCACTGCCCCAGTGGCTGCTAAGGAAATTCCAAGTTACACAAGGTTTGTTGGGAATGTGGACTTGCTTAACCTTAGGCAAGATGGCTGGGGCAGGGACTCAAGCTGAATATGCATCCTGAGAACAGAATCTTCTTCCTCTCGAGCACGCTGCAGAGGTGGGGCCAAGGATGTGGAAGCAGTTTGTAAGCCAAGAGCACCACACAAATGCAAGGGCTCGCTCTTATTATAAAGGCTTGAGGGAATGCAATGGGAGAGGATCTGGCCGCTATAAAGGATTTTCCCCATGAACATCAAAGAATCAACGGGGGGGGGGGCGGTAGGAGGAGGACAAAGGTAGAGCTTGGAATGTTGGCTCTTCCTCAAAGGCACTTCCTATGCATTCTCTTTGCTGAGAATCAAATCCAGAGACTCAATGATAATGATTCTCACTTTTATTACCATGTTATTGTTCAGGGTTGGCTCAGCGTTTCTCCCTCCCAACCCCCAAAGGTATTTGAATGAAGATGAAAAGTGCCAAGTTAATATCTTGATAGAGCCAAGCCCTCTTTCTATAATCAGAGTCTTGGTGGACAGATGTGATGCCAGCTTGCCGTTGTAGCTCTGCCTCCGTGTGTCTTTGTAGCAAGAATGAAGGCGTCCCCAACTTGTGGGGCCTGACATTTCTTAGTGGAGGGACAGTGGAAAGAAGTCTTCTAGTGTTCCTGTCAGCCTAATTCTGGCTGTGCTTGAAATACATGAGGAGAAATTCCCAGAGCGGACACGTAGCAGAGATTTTTACTAAACACATTGGAATGAACAATACTGTGCCTGGTAAGTTTCATTCCAGGGACACTGGCTGAGCGTTGGCAGAGAGGGTCATCTATGCGTGTGACACAAGATATCACCGCTTGCTGACTGTAAACCTAAACCTGAGTCAGCTTGAGTAGAGGAAGATATCATGAAAAATGGGAAAAGCAAATTAAACAGAGAGCATTAAAAAGAAACTTACGTGTTAAAAATATAGGCAGTAGTGAAGTACTGTATGGTGACTAACGTAACAAAATAAAAAAAATCATTAACTACACACTCTAAAAAAATATGGATACTTAATGATTAAGGGCTCCCTATTTGGTGACTAATAATAATAATAATAATGGTAAATTACCAACAATAATAGCTGCTACAACATTTCTCAGAACAAAAAGGAGAAGCCAACATTTACTGAATGAACAGAGTCATCATTCTGTGACCTGTGGGTCAAACACTGCTCAGCTGCCTGAGGATTTTAGCAAAAATCTTCTATGTACTTGTAAGGCCTGCAAAATATCTGAGAAATTAGGAATGTGGAAAAAAGTAAATTTACTTGCAACAGATTGGGCACTTTCTAGTACAGCGTGGGGGAAAAAGGTTTCAATATGATCAGTGAAGTCAAAGGAAAAGTTTGTGTACCATCTTCCACTTGTTCGTTCATTAGTGCAATCTCTGCTGTGAACTTTGCAAGCCAGGGAATTCTGTGTTAAGGTAGAGATTGTGATCCAGATTACGAATCTTCTTCTGTTTGGCCCTTCATCATGGCTAATTCATGGGATATTTGTCAGAAGTAGAAGCCAACAGAAGGGGGAATGAACCACGAGAGACTATGGACTCGGGGAAACAAGCTGAGGGCTTCAGAGTGGGGGCGGGGATGGGATAGGCTGGTGATGGGTAGTAGGGAGGGCACGTATTGCATGGTGCACTGGGTGTTATATGCAAGTAATGAATCGTGGAACTTTACATCAAAAACTAGGGATGTACTGTATGGTGACTAACATGACATAATAAAAAATATTATAAAAAATTAAGATAAACTTCATTTAATTATATGGACAGTTACTAACATTGCATTAATTTAATGAAGTTGTAATGTTTCATGTAGTTAAAGTTGCTTTTATATGTAAAAAAAATAAAAAAAATATAGGGGCATACAAGCAACAACAACAAACAAAAAAGTAGAAGCCAAGAGAGTATCACAAAAAGATGTTTTTTAAACTTCTGTTTAGCCAGGTGGTAAAATTTGTTGAAAAGTTTCATTTATTTGATACTTCAGATCATGGGAGTTTCAAGAATGAAAGGGCTCTGACACAACTGCCTTGTTTACCTCTAAATCCATAAGATGGCTTTTTCTTGCTGATATGGCACAGCCTCCAGTGCTGTGACGTCAGAAGCGAAGGAAAATTAAAAGAACGCTGGACACCTGTACTTCCTTTCATCTGTCAGCCAAGTCAAGTGAATATGTGGAGAGAACAGCGAACAACTGAAATCAGAATTCATTTCCCTACATCCTCAGCTAAGAATGTTGAACAACTAGAGAGCTATGTTGTGGTTGCTGTTTATTTGCTCTTGTTAAACAAGTCACAGTTTCAGAGGTGATTCACAAATTTATGTGGCTTTGGGATTGGATTTAAATTTCTACAGCTTCTCCTGGAGAACCACCTCAGATATGCCTGAATTATGGAATAACTGAGAGTGGCAAAGTTTCAAGGACTACTGATTAAGCTAGAAATTCCCACAAAAAAAGACACAGCATCCCTGGAATTCCAGATCTTAATCTGTGAGTCCCAGTACTACCACCAAATGTTCGATCGCACGGTCCATGTCTGGGCACTATCTGGGCACTTTGGCTCTGGGCAAGAATATTCTCTCATTGAGCTATGGATAGTTATGTAAATCTAGAGTCAAAATTGAAATGCTTCCTGCCTGGATATACAACCTCATTTTGGAGGCCAGCTCCACCTGTTAAATACTAAATGTGGCACAAGTGACAGCTTGCCTATTATTGGGAAAGAGAGAGAGAAAGAGAAGAGAATCGGAGGGAAGAAAGAAGGAGGGAGAAAAGCGGGGGGAAGGAAGGCATTTGGTTTTATATTTTTGTCCCTATATTGTTTTAGTTCACTTATTTATTACATTCATTTGTATTCATTTAGTCAACCAATATTTATTGAGGGTCTTCCAAATGAAGGTTTGCATGGGTAGATGGGGAGTGGAACAGGAGGGTACAAAGATGAATCAAATATCTTGCCTTCAAAATGCTTATTATCTAAAAGAGGAGTTTATCAGTCAGCTTTTGGTATGTTATGCTATTGTAACAAACAATCCCCCAACCAGTGGCTTACAAAGCAGGCTTATTATTCATGCTCACATCACCTACAGACCCACTAGTGTGTTTGCTTCATTCTGGGACTCAGGCTGAAGGAGCAGCCTCTATCCAAACCATGGCATTTATATGTCAGATGGAGAAGGAGAAAGAGAACAGGGAGGGAAAAAGGCACATGACAACCATTAAAGGCCATTTTCCCATTTCATTGGCAGACGTGAATGTTCTCCCACAGAGAAGCAGTCACTGCAAGCCATAGGGCCACAGGCTGGGATGTCCGCTCCTCTGGCAGGGAGGGCAGCAAATAATTGGGAACAATAATGCCATCTACCATGGGGAGATAGATACACACACACACACACACACACACACACTGCATCTATAGGGTACATACACTATATACAAAGCATCATCTGGTAGGGACTGATAGGAATTTCAGGTGCAGGGGCATTTCCCTGCTCTGCCACTTAGAAACTAGCTATTTGACTTTGGAGAAGGCTCTTAACCTCTCTGAGTCTTGGTTTTGTCACTTGAGAAACTAGGATAATAGTACTTAACTCATAGCTTTGTGGGAAGAATTAAAATATTCTGTTCAAGTGAGATACTAAGCAGAAAGCTTGGCATTAGTTATCATTACAATTGTTTTCTCCTCCTGCTCCTTCCTAACTTCTTCTTTCACCTCATTATTCTCGTTATTCCATTTCAGAATAGTAGGGAATGCTTTGTGGATAATGGCATTTAATCTGAGGCTCAGAATGTGGGTAGTATTTGAACAGGCAGCAGAGAAATTTATTCTACAACTCAGTTTTCCCGTCTTTAAAATGGGGATAATAATAGTCATTACCCCTTATGGCTAGTGTGAGGGTTAAATGAGTTCCCATGGAGAAACTGACTGAACAGCATGTGGCTGCGTATTGCACATTATACAGCATTTGTATAATTATGTAAGCATTTGTTAGATACAAATACACATGTGAAGGGGCAGAGAGAGAGAGTGTGTGTGTTCAGACTGACAAGACAAAAAGAACAAAAGCCAGGACCAGGGATAGCTTGAGGGCCTCACAGGGAGTGGAGTCTATATATGCTTGGTTGTGGCACAGTGTATATGAAGTCAGGGGTGGTAGAAGGTGAGGCTGATGGGGGGCACGGGTGCCTAAGCATTTGGACTTCATTCTGTTGGCAGTAGGGACATGGTTTGGGCTATGTTTCAGGAAGATCACTATTGTCAGTGGCTAAGACAGGTGGAAGAAGCAAAGACAGGAGCCCAGAACAGAAGGCCTGGAGGAAGAATGCTGGAAATCTTGGTGGTGTTGAACGACAGCTACCCTAGGGCAGTGACAGAAAGCGTGGAGAGGAAGGGCTGCTGCATGAGGGAGCTGGAAGTGAGGCCAGCAGGCCTGGGACCTGACTGTGTTGGGACTGGGTGGGTGAGCAAGAATGGGGGAGGAGACAAAAATAAGGCTGAAATTCAAGTCTCGTTGAATAAGAAGAGTTAGTTTGTAGACAGATAGGGGCTAAAGACGTTGAGTCTAGTTTGTGATATTATATTATTTGAAAGTAGATCAATGAAGGATTCTCTGGGGTTAATAAACATCCCTTAACGAGCAACTTAGAGACGGGTGTTAAGACGCTGCCTATCATTTACGGCTGATGTGAATATTGTCACTCAGATTTCTTTCCAAGCCCAAACAGGATCAGCTGTACTGAAGTCAGCTAGGAAGCTGAGAAAGGAGCTAGGTAGTGAGACAGGAAAAGCAGGTGTGTGTGTGTGTGTGTGTGTGTGTGTGTGTGTGTGTGTGTGTGTGTCTGGGGGCGGGGGTGCTTGGAAGTGGGAAACTGGGGAGAACAGAGCAAGGCAAAGAATAAAGACACAGAAAGGGAAGTGGGACTATGCCATCTTCCTGAAATATCAGCCTTTTCTTTTTCCAGTATATTATCAAATAAATGCATATTTCTACAAAACAATGGGCAGTATGGCAAGAATTTTTGGTAAAGAGAATACATATTCCTAATCATAGAAAAAATATTAGAGCATATACCTAATTTTAACAGTGGTGAAATTATTGATTAAAATTTTGTTTCCCTTCATTTCCTGAGTTTTTCTGCATTGAGCATGTATTAGTTTTATAGTATAAACATTGAATAATAAATTCTATGAACACGGGGAAAGAAACTATCCCGCCATAAAGAAATCGAAATCTCCCCCCGCCACACACACAATTTATGCTATTGTTTTGTGACACTTGAAACATATATTCTAATAAAAACAGATGTGCAAACAATCTTTTGGCAAGCAACAGATTCAAAGATTGGGGACTGCCTGTAGCTGATTACATTGCCAGTGTGTCAGAACGAGGGTTTTAAGTTCAAAATGCTTGCTAACAGAAATCATTACAATACACAGGCTAGGTTGGAGGGAAATACCAGCCTAAAATTTGGATACATTTAAAAGAAAATGTTTCAATGTGTTTATATTCAGACTCAGGCTCAAAGAGGTAACCTTTCAACTTAAGAGTCATTTTGGACAACTGTTCTTGAAATTGTCTTGTATATAAAACTCAATTGGTCGTGACTATTGAAAAATACATTACTTTTTTCTTGTAGCCAGAATATGCAGCAAATGAGAGCTCTCTAAGTGATTTGGCAAAAAATTCATCTTCAGACAGTTTTAATACAGGAACTGAACTGTTTTGCTTTTCTTCCTTTCTTTGATTCCTGAGAAAGGTAGACTGCTAATATTTCCTTCCAAGAGGGTTTGAAGATTAAGCCCTCCCTGTTTCTAGAAAAGAAGCTTTTGGTGTTTGTTTGCTGAAGAGGCAAGGGAATTGGGGTTTGTTGGAAAAAGTGGAATGCCTTTTAAGTATAGTAGGTAGATAGGGGCTTCTCCTAAGTCAGAAAGATATTCCCTAGGGCCACAGAAAGAAAGATGTCATTGGGTCTGGTACAGTGAGGAAGAGGAACCTTCTTTCTGGCAGTGCTCTGGAGAGGTGGCAAGTCTCTGGAAGGAATGGTTTGGGAAACAGGATTATAGGTCTCAGTGTTTCACAAGTATGGCTCTGAAGGGACCAAGTGAAAGGAGTCAGTGGTCTTAGGGACAACAAGAATGGCCTTGTTATAAATATCCATCCCCCACCTTCCCCCATGCCTTCACACCTTGGCCCTGCTTAGGACAATAGAACCTAGGAATAGCCCTGATTTGGGAAGGAAGCCCCAAGAATAACTGATGTTCCATTTCCAATGTATCTTGGCAGGATGGAGACTGGGAATTGCAATTAGGTAACATCATAGATAATATGATATTTCTCTCACATTTAACTTTGAGGACTGAGAGTAAAAACCCAGTATAATATTGAATAAAGGGATATCCAATGATTTCCTCTTTCGAATGCGCACATGGATTATAAAGATATGAAAGATTTGAACTTCCCTGATGGCTAATGATTTTGAACATTTTTTCATGTGTCTGTTAGCCATTTGTATGTC
>NC_048218.1:163163978-163278444 GCF_002007445.2 Ailuropoda melanoleuca
AAAAAAAAAAAGATATGAAAGAACACAAATGCGGTGTACCTGCTCAGGTCCCATTTTGGACTGAGGTACTCATTCCCTCAGCTGCCAGGAGAGGTGGCTGCTGAAGGCTCACAGCTGTGATTATTTCAGGGAATTGCCTGCTCCCAGAGGAAGCCGTATTGCCCTCTTCCCAGAGGTAGCCGTATTGCCCTCTTCCCAGAGGTAGCCGGAGTCTAACGTCTGATTGATGCAGGGATACAAAGACCCAGCCCTTTGCCTTGTATTTGTGACAACTCTGCAGGACCATCTCAGCTCCAGAGATCCCAGTGGGCCTCTGTTGCAACTGCTTTCGATTCAACCTCTCCCTCTGCCCCATCCTGCTACCTTATATATGTTCTTCTCAAGGTCACTCCCTGGGGAATTCCCTGCCTCAGAGTCTGAAGATGTCTCCAGGAAACCTGACCTAGGACAGTATACTAACCTAAACCTTTCCCATCGAATAACCCCGACCAAGGATAGATACCTCTTGTGTCATTTTTTGTATTTATTTAAAAGAATTTGATTTGGTATGATTTTCTTTTCAGTGAGAGGGATTCTTAGATTGTCTTGAGAATGAGAATTAGGACAAAAGTCGAAAAAGGAACATAAAAATTGTGGGGCCACCCCAGAACTTTCTTTTCTTATGGACACAAGCCAGAATTGCATTCTAGATGCCCATTTTTAATAAGCCAATGACCAGAAAAATCCCAAACACCAAGGAAATGGAATATACAAATGGACTAATAAAATGTTGACTTATAATATTTTTAAATCTCCCGATAGATCAAAAGGGATCATGTTTTCATCAGATGTTCTTTGAGGTCAGTGTGGTGAAGGCCTATGTGAAGCTAGTCTTTTCCACTGTTGGACCCAGTGGGCGGAAAAGCAGGAAAGTAGAAGAAGAAGGGAAGTAGTAAGCAATTACTTATTTGTGATTCTATGTAGCTAAGTGCAAATTCTGTTCTTGATTTTCCCCAATGCCTTCTTCCTTGGTGAGATGTGGCCATAGGACTTACAGCATGGTCTTGGCGGTCTGTTTTCTCTGTGGAATTATTATTGGATCATCTCTTCGTCACTGCTACCAGTGTTCATCAATAGGAGAGACCCAGAGATGGTCTTACCTTTGAATGAATAGGATTATGATAAGTGCAATGCAGATTTTTAAGAACGGTATTCTCCCATCAGATTTTAAGTGATGAGCATAGATTGGCAGATTTCTAAATGTATGAATAAAATCTTTGAAGTGTAAGAAGTAGACGTTCGATTGAAATTTCCCCAATTTTAAAGATTCTCACTCTCTGTAACCCTTCCCCTTTCCCCCTTAGGAGGTAAGCCAGGAAAGTATTGACTACTTGAAAGAAGCATGAAAATATTCATTTTTATTGTAGTCAACCCTGATTGGACATGTGCATTTCCAAGGGGAAATACCAACAACACCTCGTTTTCAATGGCTTGAACCAACTGCCAGTCTAAAGAAGGAGGAGCAAGTTGGTCCACCTTTCATTCTAGGGTGCACCTTTCTCAAGTATTTCCTTACTTAGAGTAATTGACTCTACAGCCCGAGACCATCCTTTGTGTGCTTCCTAGTCTATCACCAGCTATTGATTCACCCCTTATAAACAATGAAGGAAATCCCATTTTATCATCTCTCGCTGATTGACATCCAATATCCCCAATCACTCTTCCCTTACTCCACATTATATCGTTGTAATTATTTATCTTTTCCCTGTATGCCTCATGGTCAGCCATTCACAGGAAAACAGTGATCTGTGAAAGGGGGTGGAGTGTTGTAGAAACAAAGAGTCAGGAGTCCGAGGTTCTGATGCTGATTTGGATGCCTCACTTCACTCACTCACTTTCTCATCTGTAAAGCAAAAATATGACACAGTTCTGTTTCCTAGCACTAGAATTTGTGAGTTTAATATATTTTAGAAAAGCATCATTCTGTAGTTTATATATAGCTAAATTCTTAAGGACAAAAATGGGAAGAAAGTGATTTTTTTTAGAGCTACGTGATGATGATGATGATGTTAAGAGGTCCCAAGAGCACCCTAAGATTCCACACAGCAACGAATTGTGACAACAAATGTAGGATGCTGTCATTTTGGGAAGCTTGGTAGAGACTCAATACCTGGGGTTTTGGGGGGGCTTGGTCACATAGGCAGCTTCTGCCTAGCCAATAACCCAAATTCTACCCTCCCAGAGGGAAAGCAGGTGTTTAACGTCAACTGTATGGTTTGTCCAAATAGTTTAAACATTGTGAGACACTCTTATTTAGTGGTGGTGGGAACTTCTATGGACTTCAATATATCCCTCCCAAATTTATATGTTGAAATCTAATGTTCAATATGATGGTATTTGGAGGAGGGTACTTTGGCAGGTGCTTAGATCCTGAGGGTGGAGCCCTTGTGAACAGGATTAGGGACCTTATGAAGGTGACCCAAGAAAATTCCTCGCCCCTTTGGCCATGCAGGAGACAGTTTCTCACCAGACACCCAACCCGCTGCTTCCATGATACTGGACTTTCAACCTCCAGAACTATGTGAAGTAAATGTTTGTTTAAAGGCCACCCAGTCACTGGCCTTTTATTACAGTGGCCCAAATACACCTGGACCCTCTGGGAATCTAAGTTCCCAGACACCATCCAAGGGCCAACCTTGTAAGCAGGCCTATCACAAGGATAGCAATGACACCTGCTATAATGACTCTTTTCTTCACAGTTAACAAAGTATGTTTGTTTCTGACATCACTCTTGGATATAGACACTTATATATTACCTGAGTTAAGTAAAAACCAGGATTGAGTAAAATAATATTTTCAAAGAAATTTATTTTTTTTTCCATTGGAAAACTGACAGGTTCATTTAAGAAAACTTGGAAAATTTTTTAAAAATGTGGGAAGAAGAAAAACATTACCCACAGTAGCAATTTCTAAACGTAATTAGATAATTAGCTTCCCAATATTGGACATGATTATCATAATGTGATAATGATTAAAATTATAGTCTGCTCTTTCCATTTTATCTTTTCATATTATCTCAGAACATTTTGCAGACATCATCCGGAATGACTATATTCCATTGTATCATGATTTACATAATCAATATCCTTTTTGCCATTTTTCTATATCATAAGTAACTCTGTGGCGAATGTCTTTGTGCACAAAGCTCTTTCTGTCTTTAGAATTATTCCTTAGGATGCATTCTCAGAACTGGATTTACTGAGTCAAAGGTTATGAATTTTTAAAAAGACTTTTGCTATCCCTGGCCAGATGGCTCTCCAGGAGTTATAACATTTGGACATCTGCTAATGAAGTATTTCTCTCAAATGAAATGATGTTTTCATGTGTTTCTCTCCAGGGGTTATCTATGGTATTTTTTCCTTTTCATTTTTCTCCCCATTGACCTCCTATATTATCTAATTATCCCACCACTGGGGAACTTCTTTGGGCAAAGGCACAACATTCATAAATGTCCTCTTTTTAAAAAAGCAGGAATGTTGCCTAGGAATCCCCATCATGCATTATCATTTTTTTCACCACCCTGCAAGTTTCCGAGCAAATGGAAAACAAGTTCCCCAGGTTTTACTGGGAGGCAGAGAGGGGTGAGAGAGGAGAGGGGGAGAGTCTGGAGTCCTGAAATATCATCCGTAGGGTGGTTGGATGGGGCATAAGATGGTACGGTAGGCCCTGGGCAAGTGAAAGAATGAAAAATGGGTTCTGAAATACAACATTTGAAAAGATATCAGAAGATCCAGCATAACCTTTATGATGTATTGCTCAAGAACGGATCTGACCCTGAGAAGCGCCAGGAGGGGATGAAGTTCAAAGATACTGGGTTTGGAGTTGAATAGCTAAAACTGGAGCTCTCCTGCCCTTGCCTTGCAAGCCCCTCAGCACGTCACTTCATCTTCGGTGTCCTCACACATCAGCCCACTTTCTAAGGCTGCTGGGACTCAGGTTCAAATGTTCAGAAAATCACTGTGCACAGGGCCTGGTGCATGGGGGTGTATTGAATCAATGATTATTGAAACCAAGAGGAAATGACAGGTGAGAAAGTCCTTTGCGAACTTGCAGGGTGGTGAAAAAATGTAAGACCCTTCACCCCATCCTCAGCTTAGTTGTAAACAACAGGCTATCCTAAAGACTGAAAATGGTGGTTTTCAAGTTATAGCAAATGCTGTTCTGTTTTCTGTTGCTAAGAACCAAACCAAGAATTCTTCTACTGGCAATAATCTAGTTTCATTGTGGTCAGAATATTTTTAGTCAGGAGGAAATACCGTACCTTACTATTTGCAGTGGTGTTGTTGTTTATCAAAAACATATATCAAATGAACAAAAGTCTCCTGACAAATTAACAGTAATTAAATTTATTAAGATAGTGTTCTCTGGTAGTGTGTGTGTTTCAGCTTTCCCACAATGATAAAAGTTATAAAATTTAGAAAATACAGAAAAGTACAAAGAATCAGAATCCCATCTCCCAAAGGCAACTGCCATTAATATTCACCATTACTTCCTTCCAGCATTTTTTAAATCCAGTTTTGAAATCATCAGTTTGTTCTTTAAGCAACATGGTAACATAGAAGTAGTGCTTTATTTTAGATTCATCCAGAGCTTGTTAAAATCTTGCCTCTGCCACCTGCTACCTGTGTCGTCTTAGGAAACTCACTTAGTTTCTCTGAGGCTCACTCTCCTCATCCATAAAGTGGAGATAGTGATACCTATTTTCCAAGTCAGGATTCATCAGAAGTACCATGCATAAAGAATTAAAATGCACAATGCACATAGATCAACTCATAGAAACTGTAGTACACACAAAGCTTTAGACCATACCCAGAAAACAAGCTACAGTTCAAATTATTTGTAAGTAATGTAGCAAATAATTTTTATATGTAATAAATGCCCAGGCTTATATATATCAACTAACAAATGTGCACAGAGGGATGCTTTCTAAGCAATGATAATTCTGGTGTAAGTGTTCAATAAAACAGTAAGGTCTGGCTGAGCTATCTCCATGCTGAACTGTGGAGGTCAGAGGCTCAGCTGTCTGCATGGAAGGAGGAGGTGGTGTGACAATGAAAGACATCACCTTGTCAGTGCTCGGGGCATATTGGAAACATAAACTTTATTTGTAGATTTATTCCCTGCTTCCTTCCAAGAGGATTAAACGATATGGAATTTTCAATACAATTTAAAACAAGATATAGAGGAATAAAATCAAACAGAACCATTCTCCTGACTGCACACCTACTATGTGCTGGGAGAACTCTGTGGGGTCCTAGAGGAACAGGTAAATGAGACTGCTCTCTCCCCAGGGAGCTCCCAGGTTAGGAAATGTTTTCTCAAAGAGTCACCTGAGGATGCCCTGTACAGAATCAGCAAGGGTGCTTCTGAGAAGTGAAAAGAGGAAGATTGCTCATCCCTTGCCTGGGAGCTCCTCGTGCTGAATGCTGGGAGTCTCCACGGTTCACCGCCTCTCTGGCTGATGGGCAGGCCCCCTGGGGAAACAGGCTTAACAACAGCTCAATCTGAAGTGATGTTCCAGTGTGGTCACGGATTCACCAGAACCTGGGGGTTCAGAGTGTGGACGTTGGAACCAACAGCCCTGGACTCTCTTGCTGACTGGCTGTGAGTTTGGTGCGGCCTTCCAGTCTCTGGGAGCCCCTGTTTTATCATTGGCACAGTGGGTCTACCTGAATGGTGTTCCCTTACATGAGATGAAAATGGTTATGCACTGCCTCATTCATGGGAGGTGCTGGAAAAGTGGTGGCCATTGTCATCATCCACCACGAAGGCAAATGCAGTCACACCAAAATCTTTTTCCTACTTTGCCACCAGTCAGATCTCAGAGGGACAAGACAGGCATTTCTGGGGCCAAGGACTTCTGAGGCTTGGACTAAAACCGTGCCCCTGGAGCCTGGCCGTTAACCCACAACAGCTAAGGGCTGAATTCACGGACACCTGGCTGGGAAGAACGAGGTCTTACTCTCTCTCCTCCCCTCCTTCCCTCTTTTGTCTCCTCCCCTCCCCGTTCTCTCTCCGTTCCTATTCATTGGAAATGATGCATCACCCCCCAGGACACTGCAGTGGCAGAAACCTGTTACCAGTTTTGTCAGATCCTGAAATGGCAGATGGATGCAGCCTGCAGCCTCTCACCGCATCCAAGATGTCTTCATCTGTCCTCCCAGGACCCCAGCAAAACGCTTTTGGCAAAAGGAGAAAAGGATAAAAATTAAGTATAAGGCGCTGCATTCATAGGGGCTTTTATGGGTTTGCATGTGTAATGATGGTTTAATGGCAGTCACGAGGCAGGTAACGAGGAGCAATCGCCTCTGATCACCCTTGTACACAGCCCCAGATAGCTCCTCAGCACTCCCGAAACCTTGTTTGCTTTCTCTGAGGCAGAAATCCCACAAGGTCTGCACATTGCCAGCTGTCGAGCTAACGAACTGCCGGCGTGTTCCTGAATGGGAGCACTCCGCCTGGCGAGGCTCCCCGGAGCAGCCCCTCGCTGTCTTCGCCAGCGTGATTGCCTTTATCTAGCTGGTGCAGGAGCCGCTCCTAATCACGCTGCTGCTGGCCTCCGAGGGTCAAACACAGGACCATCGCTACCCAAACAAACGAGGAGGATGTCACCTTTGGGGGAGACTGATAAGCAGTTGGCAGGCAGGCCACGGGGAAGAGAAGGCGCCAGCAGCCAGCAATCTGCAAAGGCCGTAAATATGTTACACTCTCAGCGGGGAGACGGGCAATATAGGCACCAAGAGGCCTTTGTTTAATGAGCTGTCAGAAAGCAGGCATGAAATTATGTTTGAAAACATGTGCAAGCTGCAGAGACAGAGCGGGGGCCTATAAATGGCCCTCTTCCTTCGTGGTGGATGTTTAGAGCATCTTATCAGTCTGAGAACTGTCATAGGATGAAAGCTATCATTAGCAAACTAATGGTGTTTGAAAGCTACAAATTTTTCTCTCTCTTCTCCATTTTTGACTTAAATGGATTATAGAAAAAATCTTAATGGTTTTTTTCCTTTCCTTGGGATTTTGGTAAACATGCAAATTGGAAGAGAACCAAAAACAAACCACACACAAAAAGTATTTCTGGACGAACAGTCGAAATGGTTATACTTTGAGTTTCTGCTCAGAACAACCAGCTTATATTCTTCCCAATTCTGTTGAGACTCTGTTCAGAGAACTCTAATGTACCTCCAGCCAGCATTTTATTTCAATCAGTCTCGTAAAAGAAAGCATAAATATAAAATAAATTGCTCTCCTGTACTCTGAGTATTAGAATTAGTGGGTAGGTGTAATACACTTCTACCACGCCAGCTATCAAATAGTAGAGAATAATTTTCCAAAGACATGAAATTATTCTTGTGGGTCACATGGCTGTGAAGTTTATTTCTATTAAGGGTGAAACTTAAAGACTTTAAAAAACCTGCCATGACTGAGAGGTATCACTGATTCAGAGCAAATTTGGGCCCCAGTTCTTAAATTCTGAAATGATGTATGTGGTTTGGTTGCCAAATATGAATCTTTTCCCCTCCGTGCACAGCAGACCTGCATTTCCTGCCTCCAGTCAAACCAGGCGGCCAAAAATGACTTGCACAAAACCCCTTTCCCATTAAAAGGCTCAAGACTTTAACCAAAGCTGCTTCAGGAGAGGTGGCCAAATTAGCAGGGAATAGTCTCCTGGGACCATCTTGTCCACAGACTGAAGAGTGGTAAGCTGCTGTCCTCCAACTTTGAGAAGAAGAGGAGGGAAAGGTCTGAGTAGGAAATAATGAATTTAGGTTGAAAAGGTAAAAAGGGAGTCAGGTTAGAGAAACAAACTAAAAAACTAAAAAAGAAAGAAGAAAGAAAAGAAAGAAAGAAAGAAAGAAAGAAAGAAAGAAAGAAAGAAAGAAAGAAAGAAAAACAGTGAGGAAAGCAATACTTTTTGATCCACATCAAACAATAATAGCTGTCATTCACATGACAATTTGTCTTCCTGTTCTTTATGCCCGTCCCCAACTCACACATGAGAAATCAGAAGGCAATGTGCCTGAAGTCAGCACAAGTAAGAGCCAGCAAGGGACCCAGCTCCTGATGGCCTACAGCCTATACTTCTTCCCACTCAGAATCATCCTTGAAAGCATTCTCCAGTCCCTCTCTCTTGAGCATTCACAGACTCTGAGCACAGAGCTGGAGTGCCCTAGATAATCTGAGTCTCTTGGGGAGCTGGGAGGGGAAAACTTCAGTTCAGACGAGACAAAAGCAAATCAAGATAAAAACAAAATTGGAAGGAGGACAGATATGCTCAGGGTATGTTCTCTGTACAGAATGGGGCCTGTGAACAAAGGAAACCATCAACAAAATGAAAAGGCAACCTACAGGATGGAAGAAGATATTTGCAAGTGATATATCCAATAAGGAGTCAATATCCAGAATATATAAAGAACTTCTATAACTGAACACCAAAAAACCCCACATAATCTGATTAAAAATGAGAGGAGGACCTGAAGAGACATTCTCCAAAGAAGACATCCAGATGGCTAACAGACACATGAAAAGTGCCCATCATCCCTCATCATCAGGGAAATGCAAATCAAAGCCAGGATGTGATATGACCTCCCACCTGTCAGAATGGGTAAAATAAAAAAGACAAGAAATAACAAGTGTTGGTGAGGATGTGGAGAAAAAGGAGCCCTTGTGCACTGTTGGTGGGAATGTAAATTGGTGCAGCCACTATGGAAAAGAATATGCAGTTCTTCAAAACTTTAAAAGTAGAACTACCGTATGATCCAGTAATCCCACTCCTGAGCCACCCAGGCGACCCTGAATAGACATGTTTCCAAAGAAGATATACAAATGGTCACAGGTACATTAAAAGGTACTCAATGTCACTAATCAGGGAAATGCAGATCAAAACTAGAATGAGATATCACTTGACATCTGTTTGAATGGTTACCGTCAAAAAGATAAGAGGTAACTGTTGGGCCAATGTGGAGAAAATGGAGCCCTATATACTATGGGTGGGAATGTAACTGGTATAGCCACTATGGAAAACAATATGAAGGTATCTTGGAAAATTAAAAATGGAACTACTATATGATCCAGCAGTCGCATTTCTAAGTACATATCCAAAGGAAATAAAAAACGGTGTTGAAGAGATATCTGCCCACCCCGTTCTTTGCTGCATTAATAACAGTAGCTAAGATGTGGAAACAACCTAAATGTCCCTCAGTGGATGAATGGATGCAGAAAACTTGGTACATATACATAGTAAATATCGTTTAGCCATGAGAAATAAGGAAATCCTGCCATTTGTGGCAACATGGTTAGATTTTAAGGGTATAACGCTAAGTGAAATAAGCCAGACAAATACTGCATGGTTATCACTTATATGTGGAATCTATTAAAAAGTCAAACTTACAGAAGCAGAGTAAGAA
Organism: Ailuropoda melanoleuca; assembly: GCF_002007445.2. Lineage (NCBI taxonomy): Eukaryota > Metazoa > Chordata > Mammalia > Carnivora > Ursidae > Ailuropoda > Ailuropoda melanoleuca. The sequence continues at coordinate 163,173,422 of NC_048218.1, forward strand.
AGTGGTTGTGCTAGGGGATGGGGGAAATAGGGAGAGATTGGTAAAGGGTTCAATCCTTGAGCTGTAAGACAAGTAAGTTCTGAGGATCTGATGTAAAACATGGGGACTATAGTTGATAACATTTTATTGCATAATTGAATGTTATCAATTTCTTGAGTATCTTTCCAAAGTGTTTTTTTTTTCTGCACATGTAAGCTAATGTTTAAGACTTTCATGTGTCCATCATTTTGAGATTTAAATCTCTAATTGTCGTTTGGAATTCATTCTGGTGTGAGAAGCGAGACATGGATTGACCCTAATTTTTTTTCTAGAATAATACCCAGTTATTCAAACATTATTTATTATGTAATCTATCTGTCTCTCAATGATTTCAAATGCTACCTTAATCATATAAATTCCTGTTGGTGCATATGTATCCTATATGTATGTATTCTAAATTTCTACTTGTATTTTAGATCATTTTGTTAATTTCTGTCTAGTTATATGTCAACACTACACTCTTTTCTATTCTATTATTATCTATCTAATTGTTGTAGCTTTATACTATGTTTTAATGTCTGAAAGTGTGGTTCTACATTAGTGATTTTTTCTCAGAATTTTTTTCATAATTCTTCCAGATTATATTTTTCACATAAACTTTGGAATCAGCTTGTCTTGTCAAAAATGACTTTAATACTTTTATTATAACCCATTAAATTTATGAATCAACTTAAGAAAATTAATATATTAATGATATTGAGTCTCTTGTTGCCTTTCCACTTGTTGAGATCTTTTGTCTCAGGAACATTTTAAAGTTATCTTCGTAAGTATCTTTTAGGGTTTACTTTAAAATATCTTACACTTGTTACTACTGTTTTGAGATCTTTTATTACATCTTCTAACTACCTGTTGCTTGTTTTTAAAAAGTTTTTTTTTAAATTTCAGTATGTTAATTCTGTACCTAGCCATTTTACTGGTTTCTTTTATTGCTTGTAATAGATTTTCAATGGATACATTTAATTTTTCCAGATATGTAGTCCCATAATGGTAATTATAATGATTATTTTACTTTCTTCTTTTTATATCTCCAATTTCTTTCTCTCATGTAATTGCATAGGCTACTATCCCCAGAATAATGTTACATAACAGTAGCAAAGTTGAAATGCTTGTATTGAATTTATTAAGAATGCAATTTGAATGGGTGCTTAGTTTTATAAAATCAGATATTTTTTTTTCAACATCTATGGGGTTGATTATGTGATTTTTCCTTCTGGAATCTATTAACACGCAATAAGTAAATAGATACCCTCCTTGCATTTCTAGAATAAATCCCACTTGGTTGTTGTGGCAGAGACTTTGCAGATAGTCTTTTCATCGTCTTTATTTTCAGAATATTTAATGGCTTTAATTTGGCTTTTCGCCTTCACCCAAATTACTTAAGATAGAATTATTAATATTCGGGGAGTAGGAACTTTTTGTTCTTATTGCTAAATTCCAGTTTTATTGCATTGTGACTACAGACTATTGTTTGCACTACTTCCAATTTTTTGAAGCTGATTGACATTTCCTTCCCTCACAGATAGCTACTTCACAAAATCATAACCCCTTAAATCTCTAACACCTTTTCCTCTCTCTTCACTCTTAGCTGATGCCCTTGCTTCCCACTTCACTGGAGCACAAAATGGAAACTATCGGAAAATAAGTTCCACAAACTCCCACAACACTATCTTCCTACCTACCGGGGTCTGGACTGGTATGCTGCTGCCCCTCCCCTCCGTTTCCAACTCAAAGGCTTTGCTTCAGCAATTCTCGCTGCTTTCTCCTATATCAACAGTTTCCCCTCTCTCCTAACTCATTTCCACCAGTGCACAACCATACTGTTATCTCTCTCATCTTAAAAATGAACACAAACAAAATTATCTTGCGTTTTTCTCCTGCAGGCACTGCCCTTTTTATTGGCCTGCTTCCTCCCACCTTACAGCAAAACCCCTTGAAATACATACGATATCAGTGCTGCCTTTTCCTTTCCTCTTCTCACTTCAGCCAATGCCAGCTGGGGTTTGAACACTGCCACCCTACCAAACCTGTGCTTGTCCGTGTCACCAGTGACCTCCATGTTGCTAAATCCAAATCTTGGTCTCCATTGAACTTGACTCTCAGTAACACCGCAGTTAATTACTCCCTCCTCACGGACGTGATTTCTTCACTTGTTCTCCAAGATACCATGCACTTCGCTTTCCTTCAGCCCCACTGGCTGTTCCTTCGTAGTATCCTGTACTAATTCTCTTGCCCCTTCACCTCATAGCATTCATGTGTCCCGGGCTTGGTCCTTGGGTCTCTTAATCTCTTCTCCTCTCTCTGTACTCATCCCCTTGCTGATTCTCTCCCAGTTCCAAGGTTTTAGGTAGCATCTATTGCCAAATGATTCTGAAATGTATGCCCCCAGCTATGACCATTCCGTTAAGCATTAGCTCATATACCTGACTCTCAACTCTGTATCTCCACTTGGATGTCTGATGGGTGTCTCAAATGTGTCCTCCCCTAAACTGAAATCCTGATCTTCTTCATCCCCAGAACCTGCTCTACCCACAGCCTTCCCCATCTAGGTTAATAGCGTCTCTGCCGTGGTCTCTGACAGGCCCTCAGTAACTAGAAAGCATGGATTTTTGTGCCTAGGTGAGTGTTTACTGAACCCATAGCAAAGGTTGGCTTGTTGTCAGGAAAGGGTGGGGACTGTGTCTCCATATTAGAAATCCTTTAATGCATAAGCTAACCTTCACATATAGGGCCATTATATTACCTTTTTTCAAATTCCACTATAATACTTTGACCTGCAAAAGACCTCATCTTTGTACATTTGGGGACTATTCTCTTTCCTAATTAAAGTCAGATGGTTGGCTTGTGGGTTTTTTTTTTTTTCTTTCCTGAGCTGCGTTTTAACAGCTGTGGTGTATTGCCAATGAGTTATCAGTGGACAGATATGAGATTCCTTTATGATGTTAAATGACATATTACAGCATTTTTTCCACAAACTACAAAAGCTGAACATCATGGACAGTATTAAATCTTGTACAAGAGTTATCCTTTCTAAAAAATACATGTTGATTTCTAAAATATAGCTGTACAGGGGTTTTTTGGCCATTTTCCTAACATATGCTCTATTTCATGAGAAATATTTTTATAGAATTGGATGATCTTTGGTCTCAAATTTTTAGACAACAAACACAATAGCAAAAAGATCTGACTTTAACTGCTGAAGTGGAGGAACCACAACTAATTAATTTAAAATGAAAGCCTCCCAGTATAATTATCGATAGGCAAGAGTCATCAACAGATGCTTTAACCACTAGATAATATGTTGCATAGTCTCAAATTCTTGTCATACGGATTACTTATGAATAACAATGGAGAGAATTGAAGGATATCACCTAACCAAGTGGTCCAAATTAGAACCATTGGTAACAAGAAAGACTCTCATTGTGCCTTCTGATATGGTGGGGAAGTACATAACATCATTTATTTCATATTCTTACCAAAATGTTTAACTTGAGTATAATCATGAGAAACAAAAACAAAATCCAGCAATAATGATTCTGTGGTTATATAGGAAAGAGTCCTTGCTCTAAGAAGATGCATTTAGGGTTGCAGTATCATAATAAGTGCAACTCATTTTCCTTTTTTAAAAAAAAGATTTTATTTATTTATTCGAAAGAGAGAGAGAGTGCAGGAGTGGGGAGAGGGACAGAGAGGAAGAGGGAGAGGGGAGAGGGGCAGAACGAGAGGTGCAGAGAGAGAAGAGATGGGGTAGAGAGGCAGAGAGAAGCAGACTCCCCACTGAGCAGGGAGCCCAATGTGGGGCTCCATCCCAGGACCCTGGGATCATGACCTGAGTCAAAGGCAGATGCTTAACTGACTGAGCCACCGAGGCGCCCCAAGTGCAACTCACTTTCAAATGGCTCAGTAATGACAGAGACAGAAAAAAAGAAGAAAGAAAGAAAGAAGAAAGAAAGAAAGAAAAAGAGAGAGAAAGAGAGAATGTGGCAAAATGTTGACAGTTGTTGAATCTAAATGAAGGGTATGCAGGTGTTCATTGTACTATTCTTTCAAAAGTTCTATAGGTTTGAAATTTTTCAAAATAAAAAGTTGGAGTAAAAGTCATAAATTAGTGGTTCTATGAAGTGAAGATGTCAGTTGTTATATTCATATATCTCTGCAACCTGGACTCAAGGCAATATTTCATTGAGATTTATTAAAAAATGACAGAAGATACATCTATGGGAAAACTCCTGCAGCTCATTTTTTTCCCCACAGATGATAGACTAAACCAGTATTAGAACTGAAGATGTTATTTGCAGTAAGGTTACAATGAACATAGTTACTGTCTACCTAGTCACTCAAATTAGCAGGTTCATGTGCTCTTAAGTCTTGCCCTCCTCCACCCTGAGTGACCACCGGGAAGACTCCGAGTCTGTAAACGTGCTGCTCTTCTGCACGGAACACCTTCCCTCCCTTCCTTGTTCAGGGTTCAGTTCAGGGGTCACATCCTCTGTGAAGTCTGGGATGCAGTGTCACTCCTCCTACGGGCTCCCACTGCATTTTGTTTCCCACAAAACACGTCTTCCATAGAGCTACCCTGGGCTCTGGCTAGATGTTTCTGTTTGTCTTTCCACTGGATTGTAACTCAAGAATCTTTGGATCTCCTGTGCCTGGCACAGCAACAGACACCTAGAGGGTGTTTAATAAATGCTTGTAGGACTTAATGAGGCAACAAGTGAAGACCTGATTAGCTAACTGTGGATTAAAATGGAAAATCTCATTTTGACCAAGAGACAGCTCCTACAGTTAGTTATGCTGATTCAAGTTGTACATCTAATCTGTTATAATATTTGTAAAGCCTTTGAAGGGAATCAAGACAAATTTGGCGCACTGTGAGAACATGGAAGGCAGTCTATTTGGAATACTGGGCTGTATGGCAATAACTCTGTTACAGTAGAATATATTCTAGTAAGGGATGGGTAGTGAGGGAATGGGCCTTCGGGAAAGTAGGTGTGTTTTGTTGGCGTTTGGAAGAGTAAAGACTGGAGAAATAAGCCTAAGAGCAGGAGTGGAGCTAGATATTGGCATCCTTTTCCAGCCCAAGCCTTTGAAATCCCGCCCTGCTGCTGAGCAGGAAAATCTGTGTCGTGATATGTCTTAGAATAGTCACTAGTAACGACTGGCACACTCTGTCTCTTGCAGAAACCATTTAGGAGTGACAGGAGGCAGGATTCAAGTATGCCACGCACTCAAGTTCAGCGTCTTAATGTATGTGGTGAAAACTCAGTTCTGTGGTGAAAAATGAAAATTCCAGAAGCCTTCATCAGTATCTCATGCAGCAGCACATAAGGGCATCAAAACTGGGGGTTTTTTGACAATAATACATGGGAGCAATTGGGAATGCAAACTATGTCTAACATTAAATGTCATTTATAATATGAATGGATTTGACGATGAAGGGAGATGGGGAGTTATTATCTAATAGGTACAGAGTTTCAGTTTGGGACGATAAAAAGTTCTAGAGATGGAGAGTGATGATGGTTGCACAACAGCATGAATATACTTAATGCCACTGAATTGTATGTTTAAAAATGGTTAAAATGGTAAATTTCGTGTTATGTAATATTTCACCACAATTTTTAAAAATGAAAGGAGAAGTATCTTCAGTTAATGTAAGAGGTTTTTGAGCTTTGCCAAATTACAGATCTTTGCAAAGCTGTTTGGGAAGCTCGGAGGGACCCTGCCACTCACCACCCAAGTTCTGATGCATTCATGTGTCACTGGGCTTCGGTGCATTTTGTGCCAAACTGGTGCCTGACACGCTGAGAGACATGGCGCAGGCTCATGTCTTAAACTTTCGGCTACGTGGAGATCTGGCTTAGCAACAGCAGACACATGAGGAAATACCGGGTCTGTGTGCGAGGGTCCTGATTCCACCTAGCTCAGGCTTCCTGGTCTGTGACAGGCAGGGTGCCTCTCCACCTCCTTTTCCTCTCATCTCTCCTGACATGTTGATAGAACTCCCTGTGAAGCAGCCCTGGTAGATCTGAGATCCAAGAAACAGGGGGGTGCTGGGTATATGGTGCCTCATGCATCATGACTATAATTTTGTCAAATATTGAATAAATGTGTATGTGCTTTTTAAGAGTTGTTGCTTTAGAGCTAAAAATGTAAACCTGACTTTAGGTTCTCCTCCTGTGTGTAAGGATTTGTTGATGTGTTGTCTTTGCTTGTAGCATAGGTAATGTGATGAGAGAAGTCTAATGGAAGTTATTTAAAAATGTAGTGTGCCCTTCTATCTAGACCATTTAGAAAAAGTCTCTCCTCCCCTCCTTTGGATTTGCCCAACCTTTCTCCTGGTTCAGGAGACCAGGACTCCTTGTTTATTTGGACTCCAAATGTTCTTGGAGAGGGGAACCCTGCCCCTTTAAGATATGCTCCCTGGGGTAACACTGAGATCATGCACATTAAAATGGAGGCCCTAAAGACCTCAAGTCATGGGCTGACCCTGGGGCTTAATCAGTCCTTTGCCATATTACAGAATGGATGCAAAGGGAGACACGATGTTGCAGGTTTCCATTTTTTGTTGGAAGAATATGTGGCAGGCTCTCCCATCACAGTCTAGTCTTGTAGACATCCTGCAGTAGCTTCTCTCAACAAGAGCTCTCCAGTGCTTGCCTGACAACAGTGTCTTTGGGTTGATGAAGATGGTGCCAATAGCCCTCTGGCCTCTCAAATCCACCCCAAATCCTTGTCCACATTTTGAGCACATACTACTCTTTACCTTTGATGGCTTCTGAGAACTCCATTTCTTCTGCTATTTTGGCGACATTCCCTTGCATACTGGTTTTTAGTCTGCGACTTATTGTTACACCACCACCACCGACGATACCAGCTTTCTTCTCTGCACCAGGTATGTTGCGTATAGAATCACATTTCAGTCCTGAGAGGTAGGGTAGATATCATTCTTTTCATTTTTTAGATGCAAAAACTAAAAGACAAGGAAGGTAGCATGACTTGCCCAGGTTTCTCTGAAGCTGTCCCAGGGCTGGGCTGCTTGAGGCTTGCTGTCTATACGTAGTGGGTCCAATTTGGTTCTGCAAATAGATAGCAGGTACTCTTAAGAGTCAGGAGATCTTTCTTCCTCAAAATCCTTTCTTATTTCTCAGTCTTCTCTATGAGGATCTCATCATTCTATGACATGGAAAAGGAAGTCTAATGCAAATAACATCTAAAGTACACTTTCCAGACTTGTATCAGCCGCAAAGAACAAAGGGGACATAATGCTGGGAACCATTAACATACCAAGAACACATCCTCCACTCTGTAAGAACTGGTCACACGTCACTTGCTACTCCAAGCACATTTCACAGAGTTTTCCATTTTGTTCTCCAAAGTAGCCTATTTACATGGATGGCAATAAATAACATTGCAAAGGAAATGCAATGTCAACTGGAGGGGTTAAAAATTATTTGAAAATGAAAGAACAGAATGCTTGATTTATTAGGAATTAGCAACTACTTTTATCTGATAGCCTTGAATGAACTAAAACATATCCATCTGTTTTGTCTCTCTCTTTTTCCCCTTCCTTTGGCAGGAGTAAAGGGTAGGAGGGGCATAACATTATCAGAAAATAGAATATTTAGTTTTTACAGGACGTTCAAAAAGGATATCTGATGTTGTGTAGTATAGCAATTCAGCTGTTGGGTGTTGATGCTATGTGACATATATTAACATACATAATGTAGCAGGGTTACATTTACAATGTCAAGAGAGTTTTCTCCGTACATGAACACAAATCCTTTTATTAGAATCCTAATAATAAATCCTAATATTAGGACCCCACGTTCATTTTAATGATTTTCATATTAAATGAGTTTCATATTAACTGAGTTTAATTCAATAACAATTTGAAAAGTGATACTGAAAGAAATTCACTCAGTAGTCAAAGAACCTCCATTCTGGTCTCTTCTCTGTCTCTCACTCTGTGATCTTGGACAAGAAGTCTGAATTTCCTGTAAAACATAGTGACCAAAAATGCCAATACAGACCTTCCATCTTTAATGTTAATGCTTACACCTGCACATGGACTGAAATTATACAGCAGCAACTCCTAGGGACTCCAGCTCTCTTTCAGTTGGTCTGAGTGTTAGATAAAGAATAAAACTAACAGCTGAGCTTACTTAAAGGTTCTTTTTTTATGTTCATTTTAATGATTTTCATATTAAATGAGTTTCATATTAACTGAGTTTAATTCAATAACCATTTGAAAATTGATACTGAAAGAAATTCACTCAGTAGTCAAAGAACCTCCATTCTGGTCTCTTCTCTGTCTCTCACTCTGTGATCTTGGACAAGAAGTCTGAATTTCCTGTAAAACATAGTGACCAAAAATGCCAATACAGACCTTCCATCTTTAATGTTAATGCTTACACCTGCACATGGACTGAAATTATACAGCAGCAACTCCTAGGGACTCCAGCTCTCTTTCAGTTGGTCTGAGTGTTAGATAAAGAATAAAACTAACAGCTGAGCTTACTTAAAGGTTCTTTTTTTATATAATAATATTTTTTATTATATTATGTTAGGCACCATACAGTACATCCCTGGTTTTTGATGTAAAGTTCCATGATTCATTAGTTGCGTATGACACCCAGTGCACCATGCAATACGTGCCCTCCTTTTTAAAAAGAACTTATAGGAAAAATGTGGACAGCTTGATTTGGAATCCTTTTGCCCAACTTTTAAAATAATGACAATACTAGGGGTGCCTGGGTGTCTCAGTCTGTTAAGCGACTCATAGTTTTGGCTCAGGTCATGATCTCAGGGTCATGGGATTTAGCACCACATCAGGCTCCCAGCTGGGCATGGAGTCTGCTTAAGATTCTCTCTCTCTCCTTTTCTCTCTGCCCATCCCACCCCCACTTGTGCACACTCTCTCTCTCTTAAATAAATAAATAAATAAGTAAATAAATAAATAATAGCAATCCTTATAATACAGATTAGCATTTATTAAGTACTTACTATTTGGCTGGTACTCCAAATGCTTATGCTTTGCATACACTATTTCATTGATCCTTACAACATATGCATGAGAGGAATATTATCTCACTTATTAATTAATATACATCCATATAATATATATATGATATGTGATATCATATAATATATGATATATCTATACTCTCCCTTATTAGATGAAGAAACTGAGACTTAGAAGATTCAAAGGCTTTCAGCAGACCACACAGCTCTTTAAAATCTAAGTCCATCTGACTTTGGAGCCCTCACTAACAATGATTATATCATAGGATGTTAGGGCCTTCCTCTACAAAAAATGTAGAGAAATATAAAATGTGAACAGTAATCTGGCAAGTATAAGTAAAAAGTTAACTTTCACACTAATAATTTATTATGCATATATTTTCATCTGTCATTCCTTTCCATTTCATATTATTTTTGTAGTAATAAGAAAGGAAACTAAAGTGATATTTTGTATGCTTCAAGTAGAGAAAAAGGAAGCAATGGTTAAACCCATTTGGATTCCATTCTGCTACAGCCAATCCTTTACAGAAATGATGTTGTAATATAAATGAATGTACACTTGTACTAGAGGGAAACATATATAGTCTTTAAAGTTATTCAATTTATATTGCTACTCAGTTGTTAAAGTGTTGGTGAATGTAGCATGTATATAAATATGACACCAGTGACAGCTATAAAGATAAACCTTTTATGTTGTAACTTCTCAATTTAAGCACACAAGACTCAATTTGGGGAATAAATCATGATAACGGGTAACTACTACATTTATATGAAAATGAATAAATGTCTTATACTATCAGTTTATTAACCTATAATGAGTAGACACTTCATCATCACTTTGTAGATTTTTGAAATACCTTGGCACAGTTGTGTTATAGGTAATGCAGACTCATCCGGTTGCTAAGAAATTAGTTTTATTACCTAAGAAATTGATTGTCACAGTACTCAATAGTAGATTGGACTGGAAGAATGTGTGGCTGACCCAACACATTAGCCAGCTCTGTGACAGACCCAGTGGGAGTATCTTCAGTTATATTCTTCCTTTATCTGGGGGAGATAAGAAGGGATAAAGATAATATATAGGCAGGGAGGAGGAGTAAAGGCAGTAAGAGCCCTCAGGACACAGTGATGAGACACCTCCAGGAGCAAGTTCCCAGGATTCTGCCACGTAATAGAGATTACGGGAATGCTTCTTATATTATGGGGATAGGAGGGACCCGAAGGCAATGCCTCACATGGCATGTTGTGGGCAGCATTTCTGCAGTGTGATATGAGGGTCAACACAAGATCCTTTGGCCCCACATTTGCTACTATGACATACACTATTGCTTGGTGGTCCCATTCTTTGGGGTTTGCCCAGAGATGAAGGCATTAATTTCAGGAAACTCTAAAGTATAAATATGGAGATTTGGAAACAAAAAGATTGTTCAAAGAATGACCCAAGAGATTGTTGCCATGCAACAAGCCAGCTGAGACAGTGAGTCCCCTTCCCTCCAGCTGGAGAGGCTGCTTCCCAACCTAACCGTCAAAGAACAAGAGGGCTCAATGTCTCTAAAATCTAGTCCTTAAGCACAACTGGCACCTGAGCCTAAAGCCTCCTGTGTAGGGACTTTCTCATATTCACCCTGGTAAAAGGAAAAATAAGAGCGGGTGGCCCCTCTGGAGCACAGCCCCTCGCACACCCAGCCCACCTCTCTGCAGGATGTGGACACAATAAGGAACCCTCGCATCGTTGGGGCTTCTGCCCACACATTCCAGACAGGTTTTCTTCTTTCCTAGGAAGCAAGGTGCTTAGAGCCAAATTTGTGCTCCCCATACCTGCCCCAATCAAATTTACAGGATTTCATGACACATATTTTGTGTGTTTCTTCCTCCTTGTAGTCTCTCTTGTATCCTTTCCCTTTTTATCTTATAACCTGTAATACACACACACACACACATATTGGAATGTAATGGGATAAAAATTAACAAAATATAAAAGTTTCAATTTCATAGATACATAAAAAAGAAGGGTCTCCCGTTACATTTCTGCGCTAAGGAGAAAACCCCACTCCAACCTTCCAGGTACTTCCAGTTACATTAGAGCCTGGTGCGCACAGAGGGCAAAGGGTTGCTTTGCTGGGTACCCAGAGAATCAGAAGGACAGGGCATTCCGAGGTGCCACACTGTGTTCCTTCTTGNACAAAATATAAAAGTTTCAATTTCATAGATACATAAAAAAGAAGGGTCTTCCGTTACATTTCTGCGCTAAGGAGAAAACCCCACTCCAACCTTCCAGGTACTTCCAGTTACATTAGAGCCTGGTGCGCACAGAGGGCAAAGGGCTGCTTTGCTGGGTACCCAGAGAATCAGAAGGACAGGGCATTCCGAGGTGCCACACTGTGTTCCTTCTTGCATTCCCATGCACAGGGATCCCAGCACATAGTAGGTGCCCAATAAAAGTTTGATAAATAACTTGAATGCCTTCTTTAGAAGAAGCCTTTGCTGTGAAGTGCAAAGGAATGCAGTGTGGGAAGAAGCCTGGCTTCCCGTGGAGTCCCACCCATCCCACTCACATTGAGCAAGTACACCTTGTCACCTGCGAACAGCAGCAGGCCTGGCCTACCAGGGAATGACTGACTAAATGAGCAAGTTGTGAGGGTGCGAACTATTGACCAGCACGATGGTCCATAACTCCTTCAGCCATCCGAAGACCCATGAGGGTGATTCCTTGGAGCCAACCGGCCGCATCTGCATGGTTTTCCTTGTTAAATTTCCAAGTAGCTCCCACCTTCTGCAATTAAAAACTCTAGTCAAAAGGCCACTTTCAGAAGACATCCTGTCTGGGTTTCTGAGACTCTGAGGGAAGAAGGCTCGGAAAATGAGCCCTGCCTCTTCGCCAGCTTCCTTCCAACACACTCAGTCTCAGCTCACTGGGGTCGGCAGAGCTCAGCTGCAGGAGTGCAGTCAGAGGTCACTACGAATCAGCCATCTCTGCACAGAGGCCTTCCAGGCTGGCTGCTCCTGGCATCCATCCATATTCACCCAGAGGGATCTGCGGACAATGTGAATGACATCTCCCGCAGCCCTTTCAAATGCTATGGTACTGCAGCTCTCCGCATCCCCATCTTAAGCCACTCAGGTACACCAGTCAGTCAGCAGTTCCAATTAGAGGATCAGAAACAGAATGTGTAAGACTTCTCCCAGATGGCTCTAACATGAGAAGTGAATGGTGTGAATCTCACTAATAGATTTTCCCTGATCTCTGGCTGAGAAGCCAGACAAGCACAAAGTGCCCATTAAAGGGCAAGTGGGCCTTACAATTCCCTGCCTTTTCATCAGGACCACTTGACCACACATCAGCTCTGGAGCCACTTCGGTTGCTGAACTCGCAGCCTTTATTTTATTACCAACAAACGAGGCCCATAGTGAGCCAGTAAAATTATCTTCAGTCCTTGATTGGAATTGTGCTGTCCTGCCCCCCACCCCCCACCCCCAGNCATCCTCCACTTTGCAAGGATTTTTTGTGAGGTGATGCCCAGAGAAGATTCGAGCAGCCATGCCAATTAGCACTGACCTTCAAACCTCAGAATGCGGAGGAGCCGTGCTGTGGGTAAAGGGAAAAGTGGTTTGTCAGAATGGAAAACATGTTTCACAGCACAAGTGGTATCCCTTCTGGCATTTAGTACTCACATAGGTAGAAATTTTAATCCTAGGATGAAAGATTAGAGAGAAGAAACCCCTGATGGTAACTCAAGACCTCTCCCTAATTTATTCACCAGGATCATGCCTCCTCAACCCTTTTTGGGGGAGCAGGGACAAAAAGGAAAAGAATATTGTTAGCTATGTTAACTAGCTATTTTGAGTAGCAAACCCTCTAAAACACTGTAGTTTAACCAACAACCATTAATCATCTCTCCCAAGACTAAGGGTTGGGTAAGTGGTTCTACTGGTGGTCAGGGCTTGGCATGCCTCAGCTAGAACTTGTTCATGCTTCTGCAGTTACCTGCTGGGCTGGCTGGGGGTCACTGGTCTAGAATGGCTTCCATGGGAATGACTCTGCTATCTCCCATTTTGCCTCTCCTGTTGCAGAAGGCCAGCCCAGCCTTGTCCTCATAGCAGAGGCAGGGTCCCAGCAGGGAACTGAGGACTAGGCTTGGAACCTGCATGCCAGCACTTCCAATGCACTCTATTGGCCAAAGCAAGCCAAGCCAAGCCATGTTCAGTGGGTGGGGAAATAGAGTCTACCTCTTGCTGCCACAGCTCACATGGCAAAGGCACAGATACAGAGATGGGTGAAGAAATGGGGCCATCAGTGGAACTCATCTGTCATGATGGGAGAAAGCAATGAAAGAAATAATTTGGAGAAAAGAAAGAATAGGTTCAAGGTGTCTAAAAGATTGACTCCGACTGCTCTTCTTTCTCTTCCACCCATGCCCTCTCTTCAGCCTTCCCTTCAAGTGTTGGAAGGCTTAATGCATGTTTGTCTAGAAAAAATCTGACAAGGTCTGATGACCTGGGTTATCAACCACCTCCTCTCTGAGGAACGCTGTCGGCTTCCGTCAGGCACAGGGCACACATCTCAGCAGGCAGCTTTGAGGCCGACAAGAATCAAGATGGCTCCCAGGGCGAGGAGAGATCGCTGAGCTCCAGAGGATACTCACCCACGTTTACGGAGAAGGTGGAGGACGAGAAGGAGAATCTTAGTATCACCCCATAAGATGGGGCCCCTGCCTACTTGTCCCGTATCCTCAGTGGCCATTTCCTCTCACATGAGCCCACCACCTGGTGTGCTGAACGACCTTCAGTTCCTGAAATGTGAGGTGGAAACAGCTCCACATCTTTGCACACACACTCCTTCTGTCTAGAACAACCCTCCCCACCCAGCCAATTCCACTTTACCCTCCCAAGTTTCAGTGTGAAGGCCACACTGATAGGTGCCTCTCTTCTGGGCTTCCAAAACTTACCCCAACCAGTGCACTCATCACTCTGTTGTAATTGTTTACTTTTCTTTCTTCCTAGTGATTTTATCAGTTCCCTTAGAGCTGACCAAACAAATAAAAAAATAAATTAAAAAGTCTTTTGTCTTTATATTCCCAGGGTGAACCACGTCTTTAGTCTCCACATTCCCAGAGCTCATTTCAGAGCCCACCACATAGAGGTGCTTAATCAACCTAGCTTCACTTTCTCCTTGGGGAACACTGCATAGCCCTTATTGATGGAGCAAGGGTGGGTTTGTTTACTTTCCCAACACCTCTGGAGCAGATCAGACTTTTCTTATTCCAGTTTGTTTAGTTGACTTGGGCAGATTATAACTACTTTGCCTGAAATCACCTGGCTTCCAAGTGGCAAAGCAAGAAATGAAATCTCTGTCTTCCAATTCTTAGCCCAGTGCTCTTCCTCTTTAACCCCAGGTTTAGATTGGATTTATTTAACTTTTAATGCCCTTGCCTGATTCCAGCAGAGAATTTATTCAGCAGATTATGCACCAACCATATGTCAGGTACTGTTCTTCAGTTTAAGAATATAGGGATGCATAAGACAGATCAAGTGAGCATTAGATGATAAACAGTAAGTTGTAATTTATTTATTCACAAATGAAATACTTAGCATTGCTATTTGCACTATTTTGTATGTTTTTCATTTATAGATGAAGAAACTGAAGCCCAAAGAGGTGAAATAATTTGGCCAAAGTCACACAACTAGAAAGTGGTCAGGTTGGAATCTGAATGCAGTCTGGTTCCCAAGTCCTGTTCTTAACCACTCTCCTGCAGGCTGCCGATATAGAATGTTCTATAACGTGAGGTCACAACAAATGTTCTAAAATCAGTAACGCAGGGTAGGAGGCAAAGGAATAGAGGATGCTGCTTTAGCCGTGATGGCCAGAGAAGCCTATCTGCAGAGGTGACACTGGAGCAGAGGGAAAGAGTGAGACTTGGAGGGCAAGAACTTGGCAGGAAGAGGGAACAGCAGGTGCAAAAGCTCTGAGATAGGAAAGCGCTTGGTGAGCGCAAGGAATGGCAGAGAGGCCGGTGTGAACAGGGAGAAGAGTGATGGCAGATGTATCAGAGAGGGATCAGGAGCAAAATGAGAGAGATTTTTCTTTTTTTTGGCCATAAAAAAGAGTTTGAATTTTATTTTAGTATGATTTGTGGGAGCTTATAGAATTACATGTGAAAACAAGAGTAAAAACAAAATCATAAGATTTAAAAATTGTGCCACACCAAGGGAAAAATTAGATATAAAATGTAGACCTTATATTTTGCCTGTCAATGCAGGTCATATACTTTGCTACCAGCATCAGGCTACAAATTTGACCTTGAATTTCCTTATGACCATTGCAAAATAGGGAAATGTGGACAGTTCCATGATGCATAGTATCGAAAGATTAAAGAAAAAAGTAAGATGTTGTTTAGAAGCACACCTATTCCTAGTACTGAGACTTTAGGGAGTTCTCTGGAATCCTGATCAAAAACAAAGTTAATGCGTTTTGTAGCTAAACAGAGGTATTTTTTAATTTCAATGAGATGTACAAAGTTTTACTGATTTGCCCATGGTGGACACATTGAAACTGAACATGAAAATCTTCCTGTATTTCTCTATATACAACAATTGCAGTCCACACAATTTGCAAAGACCATATTTTGAGGCTCAGAACTTGTCCATGGTGATAAAATACTTGATTCAAGACATGGTTGGTTACATGGTTTAGGTCAATCCAAGGGTAGGGGGTGAGAGGCAGCATGGTCCATCTTCTCACACTGTCATTACGATGGTTGACAAAAAGAATGAGACCACAGAATGGCCCCCTAGGGGCCAGGCCAAGCCAAGGTGTTTCTCATTTCTGGCGCATAAGAAGAGAAAGTAATTTGCTCTTTTACTGTATTCTCTTGACAATCATCACTGTAAACCAATTTTTTTCCTGCTTACTAAAAAAATGGAAAAAACAGGCAGATTGGTTAATGAAGCCATGAGGGGGAAGTTTCTCTACGAACCTGTGTGCTCATTAATACTCTAATACCTCCTGTGTTTTGAGCACTTACTCCATTCAGACAAATTCCAGTTTTTTCCATGCATTCCTAAGTAAAGCTCTTTACCTTCTGGAGGCAGGCACTTGATAGGATTTAATGGGACGAGGAGCCTCATAAGCCTTGGGTTGTGTGCTTTAATTAAGTCCCAAAGTTTTGACAGCATAATAGAACATTTGAAAACCATGTCAGTTGTTCAGGCTATTCAGAAACTGCATGATATTGTAATGCCAGAGTTCTAATGGTACCTAGTGACTTAAAAAAGGGCTAGGGACTTCATGGAGAACCTGGGATTATGCACAGAGGTGACCACTGATGACTGCTCCAAGAAAGAGAAAGAGAAAGGAACACAGGGCCATGAACACACCCACACTCTTGATCCAATTCCCTTCAGTTCCCTTTTGACCCTTTGCATTACCTGAGTCTCTGGTTCCGCCTTCATACGGTCTTGCTCTTCTCACGGAGGAGGGGGACTGACAAAAACATCATTGGGTTTGTTAGAAAGTCATGGAGCCTTTCCTGAGAGCAATTGCGAGCAGCAGAGGCAGGAACAACATTCAGAAAGAGCAAGTTGTGAGGAGGTGGGAAGTGTGGAGAACTCACCAAGAAAGTGGCAGAGATGGGAGGGAGAGAAATTGCATGGTGGTTTGAAGATGCAGTGGGGTGAGGGGCAAGTCTTTCTCCAAGATAGAGGAGACCAGCTGTGCATGGACTAAAGGGAGAGCGCCAGAGGAGAAATGAAGAGCGAAGGCCGGAGTCAAGAAGGAATGGGGAGCAGTCAGCTTTGGATTGGCCTTGAAAGGGAGACAAAGCACTTTAGAGACAGGTTTGACAGAAGAAGACCCAGGAGCTGTTGTTTTGAGGAGGATGGAACTCCTGCAGTCCATGCAGCCTCATTCTTCTCTGGAAAAATAGGATTGTGTGTGTGAAGGGGGAGGTCGCCAGCCATGAATGCGGGAGGAAAAGATAGACCGAAGGCTGAGGGAAAATAGGGAAAAGGCTGAGATGACTTCTGTCACATTGACACAGAGCTCTTAGGAAAGGTTCTCGTTCCAAATGTCTGGAGCTTGGACACTACTTGGGTAATGTTGAAAAATTGAGAATAAAACTCAACCCTGGCTGAGTTAGAAGCAAGCAGGTGTCCTGTGCTTAAGGCTCAGATGTGAAGGGAGTGAGGGGGAAGAGAAGTCCTTAGCAGATTTGGAAAAAACCTCGACAAACATTAGGCCCAGTCAAAAGCAAAAACAAACAAAAAGTAAGTTCCTAAACTTTCTAGTTATTCAAGTACATGATGCATTTCCCCCCAAATAATTGACTTCCTCTTCCATAAATATTTCTCACTCTATCTCTTCTTTCTGTTGTCCTACATTTAGTAAGTACCACTGGATCCCGGGCTGTGCGAGAGACTATTTGTAATAACATTCCTACATGTGTAGGGCACTTTCCTATTCGATTTCTTATTTGATCCTCATGAAACCCCTTCCAGGACAACAGGAAGGGCAATTATGTCCATCTCCATTTTATGGCTGAGGGAGGAGATGCAAGAGTCTCAAGAAAGTGACTTCTAACCCTCCAGTTTGCTACGCGCTTCCCCAGTCCTGGCCTTGCTCTTCATAGCTCTATCACAGATGTAATTACTTACTTGTGTAGTTATTCACCCGAAGTCTGTCTTCCCTGCTAGGTTGTAGCTCCCTGAGGGCAAACTGTGGGTGCCATTCACTGTCATCTTCCTAGTGAGTCCTGTTTAGCACAGAATCTTCAACGTCTAGACATGTCATTGGTAGATTTGCTAATGGAGGTGCCAATGGAATCTCTTTTTTTTTTAATTTTTTTTTATTATATTATGTTAGTCACCACACAGTACATCACTGCCAATGGAATCTCTTGAACAAATCCATTTCTTTAAAGAAATTTTACAATTTAAGGGCGCTCGTAAAATTGTATGAATTAAGATTCTTGGATTTTTAACATTTCCTCCAATATTTTACAAACTTAGTCTATCAATAAATCTGGCATGTTCTAACATCTATGTAGTAGATAGTCAACAATTTTTGTTGTGGTTGAAGCGTAGTTATGTAAGTGAAAGAGTCAAAACCTGAGCCTAAGTGTTCTGACTGCAAGTTCACGTTCATTCTACCCTTGCCTGCTTCCCCAGCATAACCAGAACAGTGCCTGGAACATCGTAGAAGATCAATAGATTGAATGAATCAGTGAACTAGTATCACTTGCTATGGGATTAATGTCTGTGCTGGTTTGTTGATCTACCAGTCATTGGAGATCTACCAGTGACAGCTGTGATATTGAAAGCTCCTTGTCATATAGCCAAGAATGATTTTGTTTGTAGTAGAAAAATAAGAAAAATAAGGAACTGACAAAGATAATAATCAAAATGGAACCAGAGAGCTGGTAAGTCTTCCCTCACCAGGGACATCATTAACTGAAGGAGAAGATTTTTGTTATCTTTGTTTCCCTTTGTGACATTAGAGAAATAAGAAAATGAATGTCCTTTTTAAAATTTCCATAGCATACAATGGATTATTGTGCAGCTGAAAAAAAAATCACTAGACTAAACTTCTGAGGCTTGCCATACTTTCCCCAGTTAGCCTGGGTTTGCCCCTATTTACTCCCTGGCCTCAGTTTCCTCATCTACAGGATGGGGATGCTGATATTGGCATTACCCGCCTCTCTGGATCAAATGAGATGGATGTTTACTAGAGGCTGTCTTTTACCTAGCTTGGTTGCACCTGAAAGGATGACGTGTTAACTAAAAAGTTCTGTTATGTCAAAGAACCATAGAAAAGGATAAATATATACTATAGATACTTTATTTTGGTCTAATAGATATACCTGTACATTCACTGACCAAGCTTTGCTCTAGGACATAGGCCTCTTCTTTCAGTGTGGATTTGTTGATGGGGTTTTCCTATGGTCTTTCTTGCTCAAATCCATTTTCTTTTCTTTCTATTTTTCTTTTTCTTTTTCTTTTTTTAGATTATTTATTTGTGAGGAGAGAGGACCCTGAGATCATGACCTGAGCTGAAGGCAGATGCTTAACCGACTGAGCCACTCAGGTGCCCCTCAAATCCATTTCTTTAAGGAATTTACAACTGAAAGACCCTTGTAAAATTATATAAATTGAGATTCCGAATTTTTAAAACATTTTCACCAGATATTTTATAGTGATCTTACCCAAACTTAATTTGACAGCACAATTATTTTTAGCAACTCACTTTATGAAGTATTTCCAAATCGTTCAGCTCTTTTTATGGAAACAACTCTCTGCCTCTTTACATTCATAGCTCATCTGCTTTAAATAAATTAATTTAAATTAGTATAAGTGCTAATATAAATTTATTCAAGTATAACTGCTAAAAATAAATCTAGAAATAACTGCAACTCTGTTATTATGCCACACAACTGGTAGGAGCAGAGGCTCGTGGGCATATTAGAGCAGTAGCTTTCAAACTATGTGAATGTCCGTCCAGAGTGAGAAAGTCTCAGTACATACACACATGCACACACACGCAAACACACACCCTCATACAAATACAAACACACACGCCCCTCAAACATGAATTTCAGAAAACGCAGCCTACCCTTACAATGTGTCCTGTGCTTTGATTTTTTTTCCGATCTGTTTTACTCCTCTTTTGTTTTTAAATTCTGGGAGCAAACTACTAAATCATGTTGATGTCCCGCTCATGGAGCTCAGCCTGGAGTTTGCAAAGACCTTGTACTAGGGAGTCAGTTTCTAGTCTGGAGCATTGGGTATGCTGTGGTTCTTAGCCAGCACGATTTATGGAAGGAATGGAGAGGGTCAGTGGGCCTAGCAAGCGGATGGAGTGGAGAATGGTTAGGAAAGTTTCTAGTATACATGGAAATGCTTTGTAATTGTATAAGGAGCTCTGCCAGTGTAAGGGTTGAAGGCAGGCTTGGATTTCCTCTCAATCAAGGCTCCCTGGTAGTTGTTCTTAATCCCCATGCCAGATCCCCCAGTGGTCCCAGATAACGGGATAGAAGATGGATTTCCGAGGGGCGTCCTTTCAGGGTAGTGGAAACCAATCCCAATAGACGCGGTGTGCTCTCGGCCAGGCGATGGAGAGACCGAGGACAGCGCGGGAGACAGAGACTGCCACTGTGTGCGCTGCAGTGACGTGTCACGCTCCTCCTCTTGCACACAGCAGCTCAGAGTCAGACAGGATGACTGTATGTCACCTGCTGAGAGGACTGTCAGCTCAGCCAGGGCCACTAGCAGACCATTCACCTTGAAACCTGAGAACTTGTCTGTCCTGATGGAAATGATCATTCAGCTGTTGCAGAGGAAACCATGAAAGTCTCCTCTGGGATCAGAGATGAAACCTGAAATGGAAATACTAGAAAGGTGAAAGGACAAAGAAATGATCCCAGGCTGCAGTTGCCCACGCAAACCAGACAGGAGTCGTCCAACTTCCAGGCTGTCGGAAGAGCTCTGAAGGGTTTATCAACTTTGGGGTGCTATACAGACATAAGCACTTTTCACTCCCAATTTCATTGTTTGGCACTCTGAAAAGATATGCCCTGGAAATGTTCATTCCCATCTCAACAAGGCTTTGGACACCTGACAAAACGTGAAACCCATTGTCAGCTGAGGCCTCCTTGCCCATTGATGTCCAGATATGAAGGGCTGGGAACTCCCTCCCACACTCCGTGGCCCGTCAAGGACTTCCTTTTACATCTCTATGAATTCTAAAAAGTTAGGGGATCATTGTTTTGGCTACGAGGGCTTCTCGACCTAATTGTTGAGTTATGTGCATCCATATGCGTGACCACGTTGACCAGATGTACAATGAGCCTTTCCTTAATCGCCACAAAAACCTGCTCGCACACGCGTTTGTGAGCGGCAGACACAACAGGAGGCTTGAGGAGGCAGAAGGGGGTTTCACTGGAGCAGGTAACCGTGTACAATAAATTATTAGGTGATGTCATTCTTACATTTTTGCCCTCTCTCCCCTGTCTTCCACCCACCCCCAGGCATTTTTTCAGGTCTTCTTGATTCCATATGCTGCCTACAGCCTCACATTATCTTGCAAGCCTCTCCGTGCCTTTCCACGCCCAGGAAACCTACCTATTTTTCTCTCCCTCTATTAATCAGAGCACTTCCATTCTCTTTGACCCTTATCACCAGACTCAGCTCCAGTCCTCACCTTGGCAAATCCAAATCACACCCAGTATTCAATGGTGGAAGAAAAATAGGGTAATCGCAATAAAAATATTTCATTTAGGAAAGGGAAAAAATAAAACAACATACAGTGGCCACTATTGAAAACTGGTGCTATCTCATGTGGGACAAGAATAGCCCGTCCTGGCTGCCCTGCCAGTGGAGTGAGCCATGGGAGCAGTCGGTTTGGCTGCCCCCAGCTCTGCTCTCTGGAAGACCCTCTCCTGTACATTGCCCACCATGGGAGCGGATCTTAGAGAAGAGGTTCCGGAACCTTCCAAAGGCTGCATTCACTCCTGTGGCAGCCCACCTTGTGCGTGTGGGGGTTTGGGACGGCTCATCTTAGTGTCTGAACAATTACAAGCATTTGAATGCCAAGCTGAGGTTTCTTTGACAATTCAAGTTGCTTCGAGCTATCTATCCATTATCTTAGCTAATAATAATCGGAGCATCTAAAACAGTTGCTGATGTTCAGGCACTCTTCTGAACTCCTTACCTGTATTATTTTTTTAAGATTTATTTATTTATTTTAGAGAGGGGGAGGGGCAGAGGGAGAGGGATAAAGAATCTCAAGCAGACTCTGCTGCTGAGGGCAGAGCCCGACATGGGGCTCAATCCCATTACCCTGAGATCACGACCTGAGCACAAACTGAGTTGGACACTCATCCAGCTTGGCCACCTCGGTGCCTCTTAAGGCTTGAGCTTTGATAGGAATATAGTTTAAATATCAAGATAAAATAGGCACATTGGCCATGAACGACTGAATTGCACTGCATTAACCAACACCTCTAAAACCTCTGTGCCTGATAGCTACTAAGGTTTATTTATTCCTCATGTTTCATGGCCCTTGCTGGTCAGCAGGGGTACTTCCAAACATCCTCCATGCTCAGGAATCCAGGCTGATAGAGAAGCCGGCACCTTGAACGTTGTTGGTTGCTATGCGAGGGCAAGGAATGTTCTGGAAAATCTTGCACCAGCATTAAGTGCTCAACACTACTCAAAATTTATTGGCCAGAATAGGTAGACCACGTGGCTCCACCTAATCCCCGGGACCATAAAATTCAATTCTAACATATGTCTGGAAGGCAAAGAGCTGCAAATTTTGGGTGAGTTACCAATGCCTACAAGGCTAAAATTTGTCACCACATTGCAGGGTTTACCAACATTCTAGCCAGGAGAATGGGAAGCCTCAGCACTCCATCTTCCATCCTGACTTAACCAGGTTCATCTTTTAGGTTTAATCCTTGTGACTCCCTACCTCTAGGTGTCAGTATCTGCAGTATTCAGAATTAGTTTGATTGCAAGTAACAGAAAAGTATTGCAAGTTGGCTTTTGAAAATATGGGATTTTTTTTTTACACTATTAAGAAATGTAAAGCTGCGTTGCACTTTGGACATATCTGGAGCCAGCAGTTCAAATGATATATCTAGGATGCTTTCTCCAATTTTTTTTTTTTGGATTTGCTTTTCTTTATATTGGTTTCTTTCCCAAGAAGGATTTTTTATAGGGTGACAAAAAAAAGGCAACCACAGCCCTAGGCTTACATACTATCAGTTTTGCAATCCTCGAGGAGAGTGTGCACTGATTTTCCAGAAGCATTGGCAAGAGTCACTGGTCCAGCTTAGGACACATACACATCACCTACCTTCGGCCAAGGACATATGGTGCTCTGATTGGCATTTCTGAGTCTCATGCCCAACCCCAACCCTAGAAGGAGATGAGTTCCACCAGGACCTTACAGGCCAAGAAGAGGGGAAGAATAGCTGCCAAGAGAAAAAAAAATACATGACAGGTAAAAACAATAGATATTCACTACAATTATTTGCCATTCGTATCCCCATTTTCTGGTTGAAGAAACTGAGACTTGCTACAATTAGATGTTATGTGCATCCCTCTTTTATGGTGAGGGTATTGAGACTTTACAAGATTAAGTAGCAGGTCTTAGATCATGCAGTGGTAGGCTTGAATTCAAACTCATCTGGTTACAAATGACATTTGATTATTTGCTGTGCTCGGTGGCCTGCTATGCATTCCTATTACTAATCTAATAACAAATGTATGACAAAAATGTAGCATGAGCTTTTGAATGTTTAAAGAAAAAAATTAGATCTGCAGTATTTCTTAATATTATTTAGAAAATGTTGATGAAAAACAGGACTACATAATATGATAGGAGTCCCCAAGCTATCTAAATCTTTCTACAAATAGAAAAAAAACCCACAATTTTTTTAAGTTCATGATCTCCTTTAGAAAAATTAAATGGTGAAAATGAGTTAATTGATAAATACAAATTCCTTTTCAGAAAGGACACAGATTTAATATAAAATAATTGCCTCTTTATGACTGATTTATCTTAAGCCTGACTGCATTTAAATTATATCTTGCCCTTATTCAGACCTTATCTAGGGAAATAAATGAACCTTTCATTCTGGAAGGAGATAGAATGGAGAATGCCCCATGAGGAGACAAAGAAGAAATAGTCTGAGTTCTTAAAAGATGGATTGAGATCCTTTTCTTTCCTCCTGGTTGGTGAGGAAGACATACATATCCCACTGCAATAAATCGTGAGTCACTTATAAAACAGTCCCTTATAATGTAGATCTATTAGGAATGCCTCCCCTATCCCCCAGAGCCCACCACGACTGTCTTGTCCATTCTGAGCCTCCTCTGGAAGGCTGATGAGCAGTTATCTCCCCCAGGGCCCATGGAGACACCATTGTGGTTGCTGTCTGTTGAGACAGGGTGCAGCTTGCTCAGCTCCTAAGACTCCATTCTCCTGCTGAGTATTTTCCTTTGAAGTAAAATATGTGACATTCTAGACTTTGGGCCCTTCTCCCCAGGAAAATGGAAAGCAAACACTGAGACAGTCGCTCAAATCCTTCCAGGCCAAATAGCTCCAACTGAGGCAGAAAGGATGGGGAGGGATGGGGGAGGTGCAGAATGTCTGTTATTCTAGCTCTCTGCCTGAACAATCCAAAGTTACAGGACAATTACTGATGCACCACTTTGTATGTGTCGACCTAGACAAGTTTATATTTTCAATTAGATGGGCTCACTTATCTCATACAATTACATTGTACAAAATAGAGGCTAGACAGGCAGCATTATCAAATCTGGGGACCATTTGGGTTAAGTCTCTTTCCTTCCCTTTGTGAAAACCTGAGTGTTTACAAATATGCCGCTCGGGGCCAGGTCTCAGAAGGGCAGTAGATGGCACACCTGAGGCTGGGCAAGTAGTTGTTGTAACCAACATGGCATCCACTGGTGACCTTGATGAGAGTCTTTCCCACAGGTTAGTGGGGGTGAAATCCTGGTTGGAGGGGATTCGAAAGAGAATAAGAGGAGCTGAAATGAACACTGACAGTAAAGACATCTCTTTCAAGGACTTTTGCTGTAACTAGGATCAGAGAAATCTGACCATAGCTTGAGGGTGATATGAGATCAAGAAAGTTTTCTTTGCTTTGTTTTATAGTGAATGAGATTGTGGTAGGTTTGTATGCTGATGGGAACAATCCAGTATAGAGAGAGAGAGGCTGATACTTGAGTAAAAAGAGGAGATTGCTGTGCTGCATCCTTAAGTAGAAAGAAGGAATAAGACCTAGTACACAGGTGAAGAGATCAACCTTGGACAGGTCACTCATCCTAACCAGAGGGCACATGGCACACACAGTATAAGTGTGAGGAGATGGAAGTACATGGTAATAGGAACTAGTGAATGTTTTCTTCAGATTACTTCAATTTATTAGTGAAATAGAAAGTAAGGTATTTGGCTGAGATGAGGATGGGGGGGGACATTGGAATTTGAGGAGGGAGGAAAAAATATGAAATAGTCATCAGGTTGAATGTCAGAAAGAATGACCTAAATGAACAATCCAAAGAAGCCTGTTTCTGGATTGTTAAGTGATAAACTTAAACATGACCCCACAGATTAAGACTGTCAGTGCAGACTTTGAATTCTGATTGGAATTGTCATGTGATGATGAAATAACGCCTGATGCACAGTGGGGGGAGGTCAACAGGTGGTGAGTTTAACCTTACAGCCTTTCAAATATTCAATAATCTATAAAACAAAAATATTCTCAATTAAATAAAATAAAGACAGTCTCCCTAAACAAAGATAGACCTGAAATAGTACTCTTTGGGAGATGAATTAAAGAAAAAAAACAGTTCAAGGGCTTGAGGAAAAATCATTGCAAGTTGAGAAGCCTAAAGATAACGCAGCTTCCAAAGGAAGAAACATAATCTAACTCAGAAAGTTGTTTAAATGCTGGGAGACAAAGCCCATCAAGAATGTTTTTACAGTATAATTTTGGAAGTGCAGAAGGCATTAATATTTAAAGCAACATTTATAAATAAACTTTAAACAAAGGTTTTTGACCCAACTTGCACACTCCCCTAGGATGGCGTTCGGGTGGTGTATACTCCCTGAATTTGTACACCAAATGTTGTGTATATGAGTACATGCATATTTCTGGAAGTGAGCACATAACTGCCACCAAATTCTCAAAATAGAGTCTGATTCCAAAAGACTGACTTCCCTCAAAAAAGGGAGTGATCTACATCAGAAAACTTGCAATATAGGTGAATATTTTACCTCAGAAAATTTATGAAATGAAGATTTAGAAACAGTTTGGAATGGTAGGAAATACAATGGACTAGGAATCAAGAGTTTGGATTCTAGACTTGCACCTAATGAGCTGTCTGATTAATGGATGAGTTTCCTCATTGGTCAGGACATCAGCTTCCTCCTCCACAAGAGAAGGGAGCTAGAATACATTACCGCTAAGATCTCTTCCAGTTATAACATGGTAGGATTCCATGGACATAGGCCACACTGCATGATTTTTGTTAACAAAAATAAGGACTGTCTTTATCTAAAATAAAGACTCTGGAAGAGCTTTGTGGCTACTCCTGGATCCTCCTCTTCTTCTCCCAGTAAGTCAAAATGACAAACTATCTACCAACTAAAAAGACATAACAAGGTACTATCTAGAGGATACCTTGGCTGAGATGGTAGCACTAAGTGACAACGAAGACACATCACCCTCTCAGATGCTGACCAAGAATTGATTTCTAAATATTTACATCTGACATAACAAAATGACAGAGGGGGTTTATTTTTCTAAGATTAAGGAAAGGTGAAGAGGCTGTGAATTAGAGTGTTTCCACAGGAGAAACATTTGAATTCCTCCTAATCCTAAGGCTTCTCCACAGAGTATATATTATAGCAGTGAATTTGATGATGGTGCATGGGTCTCTGTAAATCTCCACTGGGTCATCTGTTCCTACCATCTTAAAGCACACCTCAGGGGCGCCTGGGTGGCTCAGTCATTAAGCATCTGCCTTCAGCTCAGGTCATGATCCCAGGGTCCTGGAATCGAGCCCTGCATTGGGCTCCCCACTCAGCGGAAACCCTGCTTCTCCCTCTCCCACTCCCCCTGCTTGTGTTCCCTCTCTTGCTGTGTCTCTCTCTGTCAAATAAATAAAATCTTTAAAAAATAAATAAATAAAGCACACCTCAGTTACTGTGGAAGCCAGCCTCAAAGGTGGCCCCCAATGATCCTTGCTTCCTCATATTCCCTTTATGTAAGCCCCTCCCATAATGCATCAGGGTTTGATTGTGTGACCAATAGAATATAACAGGCTAGTTCATAAAGTAATTGCAGTTTTTGCTTCAGTCTTTTGGATGACTCCCACTGAAGGAAGCCACCTGCCAAGTCAGGCAGCTTTATGGAGACACCCATAGAAGAAGGGGAAGAAGCAAGATGTCCTGCCAACAGCCAGCACCAATTCACTAGTAATGTGAATAAGCCACTCTCAAAGCAGATCCTCCAGCCCCAGTCAAGCCTTCAGATGACTGCACCCTAACTGACATCTTCATGATGTCCTGTATCTCATCAGAGACTCCAAGCCAAACCTTATCATACATGACAATTAATATAGTTCAAGGTATAGTCCTCTGTGTTCCTGTTTCTGAATGAACAATGCTACTCCAGACCATCCAGAAACTTCCCAAAATGTGTGGTGAGAATAATATTTCTGACATATTAAACTAATGTATTAACTCCTGATAATCCCTAATTCCTAGTTGTCCCAACACCCCCTCCCACCCCAATTAAAACAAAAAATTAATCACTTCATGGAAAAAGTAGAATCACCAAAGAACAGGCAAGTCATTGCTCAACTTGGAGTTTCCAAAAATATTTTTTTAAGTTTATAGTCACATGATAATCTGAAGGCATGTGCCAAAATGGTATATTGTTGTAGACAACAGAAACTGAATCTAAATAAGCTAAACATAAATTTATAGGAGGGATATCTGGGAGCTGATAACATCCAGAGGCCGACTGAAGGAACAGATTCAGAAATCAGGCAAGAATCAGAGTTATCCAGGAACTTCGCATCTTTGCATGACCTAGGAGCCAGGAGTCTGCAAGAGCAGATTGGGTATCTGATCTCTCAGCTTTCATCAAACTCGTACCATGGTGGAACCTTGTGTCTGGTCGCATGGAGCACCTGGTCAAGAAAGGGGAAGGAGATTCTGATGTTAAGCAGCAAGGCAAAAAAACCTGTCAGTAGATACCCACCCTTTTTATTTTTGCAGGAGCCAAACTTTGTTGTGAGAAGGAGCAAAGAATGTTCTCCTAACTCCCAAAGCTGGTTCTTTACATATCATGGGCCAATCCTGGTGGCATCTGATCATCAAGTTTCCTTGTCTAAATCAGGGACCATGGAGGGAGGATCATATCTATCAGGGAAGGAGAAAGAAAAAGCCTCATATGAATGAGGGAAAAGGGGAGGGGCAGCCTCTGAGAAAAGAAGACAACCAGGAGACCAGATTGGTGTCCTCCCTTCTCTATTCCTGTACCTAGAGGACTGGAACTTCAGCAGAGGACCCTAAGGTAGGCTTAAGGTCCTTCCAGAGTAGGAAGCTATATTCGTCCTTTTCCTCCAGAATAGAGCCCTCCAGCTGGGTTCTCAGTAGGAACCACCAGCAGACCTCAGAGAACCAGGAGAGGCAGGAGATGAGGGAACCATCAGGCTATGAAGAACACCTGGCCACAGGTAGTTACACCAGCTTTGGTCATCAAGCAACAGATTCAGCAAGTCCAAGAGAATCTCCCGATGCCAGGAGGATGCGTGGGTTTCCCTTGCAACTATCCAAGACAGCTCCTTGTGTGAGAGGAGGTAGGGAAAACCCCTGAGAGGAGGGAATGTATCCCCAAAGAGGCCATTATTATTATCAGAAGAGAATGTTGTTGCTTTAACTGAGAAGATTGTTTTCCATCATTAGCAGGAATGGAGCCTCATAAGTAAAAATATCTCTCCATTGAAGGCACCCCCATGTCACAACTTTTGGTCTTATCTCTATGATGCTCTGAGCTTCTGCTCCTTTGCCACAACTGACCCTAGCTCTCAATGCTCCAGATCTTTCCAGTGGGAGCTGGAGGAGGAAAAGGACTGTGAAGGGATCTTACTTTGAAAGCTACTGCAGTGAGTGGTCCAGGTTGATATGTCACTGCCCTCATTATGACCTCATCTGAAGCCATAGCCAAAGAGTAACCAAACAGCAAATGTGGCTGAGACTTCACGACAGCCATTGGGTCCTTTGCATCAACCTTCTGAGCCAAGCCCCAAGCTCTGCTGTTCACCCACTGGCTAACCCTGGGCAAACCCCCTCACGGTCTTGGCCTTGGCTTCCTCATTTTAAAAATAGGATGGAAGTGATAATGGTGGGGGATGGGTGGAGGATTTTGTTTCTTTTCATTTTTTTAGTTTTGTTTTCTTTGGTTTTTGATCTGGGCATGAGGAAATGGGGGAGAGGATGGGCCCAGATTCACTTTCCTCAAATGATTATCCTGCCATAAGATTCTAAGGCTTTACATTACAGCATTTTCTCATGGGAATGCTGTAGCTCCCAGAGACCATTGCACAATCTGTACTTCAACTGATTTGTAAACATAACCTGAAAGATGTTCAGCAGATAGACCAAAGGCAAGAAAGCAATCCCTTAAACTCTAGCAGCCAATGGTCTTCACCAGTAGACCAATGAGGACATGCTTTGGTTCTAAGCATAGTTAACAAAAACTGTTACCTATAGAAATGAGCATGGATTTCTTCTTAATAACTGGGCCCCAAGTAGCTGATCCAGTGTAATCTCACAGACCAGAAAGGCCAACAAATTGAACCCTAATTGAATATCCCACTGGGTGGCCCACCCTGTCAGCTGCACCCTACAATTTAGCAGCTGTAACAATGGCCAGCCAAGCTCGGCACTCAGGTCACAGCCCAATGCAAACAAGCTCATGGACTGTCTAAATCTTCTAAAGAAATAGAGACAAACGAAAATCAGCTGATGCTCAAGCTAAAAAACAAACAAAACAAAACAAGTAGTTCGAGAAGGAGCAAGATAAAATATTTTATCATTTGTGACTAAACAAAACCATGTAGGAAAATATTTTTGCTGTATCAATGGCTAGATTTAGTAGTGTGGTGTCTGTTTTAACTTTTTTTTTTTTGCCAGTTCTCCCAAAGGTAGTTTTATTTTGCTGAAAAGGCAAAGAAGGGGGTTAGGAAAATTAGCATTAATTAAATTTTATTTCCCTTGGCCACGGGCCACACAGTTCAAATAAAGTGCAGCCTCTAGCCAAGTTCCCTCACAAGCAAAATTTGGAATGCATGGTTTAATTCACATATATTTTTGTTTTTCTGACAAGAAAACAGAGAAAAGAGGGGATAAGGATAGAAAAAGTAAGAAGATGAACAGGAAGTATGTCTTCTGTTTGGCTTCCTTTAATTTTCTGCTTTTAGAGGAAATTAGTGGGAAAGGAGGGGCAGAGCAGGATGCAAAGTTATATTTCAACCATATAAAAACATATGCAAGTATATAAATAAATAAATACCATACATGTCGGTGAACGAAAGCTCCATTCTTCCAGTTAGGTCAAAACCCTTGGCGTTATCTTTGACTCCTACCTCACACATCCCCCTAGACTGCTTTCAAAATGGATCCAGATGCAACTGCTTCTCACCACTTCACCACTACCGCACTGGTCCAAGCCACTGTCATCTCTTCTGCACGATATCTGAATAGCCCCCTAAACTGGTCTCTATGTTGCTCTCCAAGAATTTGTTCCCCACTAAGTCTGATCTGGCTCTCTGCTCCCTCCATGACTTCATCTACTGTTCTCCCCTTCACTCCTTCTGATCTAACCATGAGCTTGTCCTGAAGCATGCTAAGCATCTGTCACCTCAAGCCTTTGACAGTTCATGCTTCCTGTGCCCAGAACATTCTTTCCCTGGACTTGTTTCGTGACTTGCTCCCGTATTCTTTCATGGCTCTACTGAAGGCCTCAAGTTACCAGAGAAGTCTGTCCAGAACACTCTGCATAAAATGGCAAATCTCTCTCTAGTACTCCATAGCTCTCATGCCTGGTTTTATTCATTTTTGTCCATTTTGTCCTTTATTTGCTTATTTATTATCAAAAGTTTCTCCCATTAGAATTTACACTCCTTGAGGTACTGGTTTTTTTTTTTGCTGTATCCCCAATGCCTACAATGGTGCCTGGCATACAGCTGATGTTCAGTAAATATCAGTTGAATAAACAGATGAGTGAACACATAGGAAATGAAGTGAGCTAACTAAATAAATAAAATGAACACATAGGAAAGAAGGTGAGGGAAGGTATGGGAGAGTGCAGAGAAAAAGAGAATACACGACCTCCAGATACATCTCTTTAAGGTAGTAGTATGGGTAAACATTTCATAATTTTATTAATTTTCCTAAATGTATAAAATATAGATGTATTAATTCTGTAATGAAAATAGTTATCTGAAAACTGTAGCTAAGATTTGAGAACAGAAAAGAGAAATATAGGTTGGGGTTCTTTTAAATTAATGTTTCACAATTTTAGGAGAATGGACAAGTCAAAGAGTAGGAAGGGTTCTTGAGATAAAAGCCCAACTTGTCTCAATGGTACCATGCAGGCTCCACACCACCTCACCTTTATCCCCAGTCAGCAGTGCTGGCCATCCTCTAGGGCCGTCTTCTCTGCTTTCCATTCCCACCACCATCATTACCACAAACATCCAGGAGTCATTTTCATTCCTCACTGACATCCTACTCTAAAAGTCAATCAGATCCTCTCAATTTCTCCTCCTGCATCTTTCCTTCATCTATCTCTTCTTGTTCATCCACACCGTCATTGCCTTAGGGTAGGCAGTTCCTTATTCAACTCACTACACCTCATCCCTCCTCCTCAGGCAGCTTCCCCAGCAACCCCCTGTTGGAGGGGCGTTCCTAAAACACAAACTTAATCATCTCATTCTCCGTACATCTAAAATCCCCCAGCTTAGCACACAGAACCCCTTCTGGACCTGACCCTGCCTGACCCTCTATGAGGGTCACTGCCCTTCATTCCAACCCAACCCAACTCCAGCACTAGTGGCTTTCCAAACTCCTGGGCCGTCTCCTGCCTCCATGCCTTGCGCATGCCCATCTATTCTTGGAATGGCAATCCTTGGCCTACTTAATGGACACCTACCCTTTAAAACTTACCTCTCTTGCCACCTTCATTGGAAAGTTCTCACTGGCCCCCATTGATATAGATGCTA
Source organism: Ailuropoda melanoleuca (assembly GCF_002007445.2). NCBI lineage: Eukaryota > Metazoa > Chordata > Mammalia > Carnivora > Ursidae > Ailuropoda > Ailuropoda melanoleuca. The sequence continues at coordinate 163,205,297 of NC_048218.1, forward strand.
TTCCTCTGGGTTCTCAAGGAAACATGTGCTCTGTTTCAGTCAATACTTTACTCATTGGGATCTTACATTAGACTGTTAACCTCCAAAGGGAGGAGCCCATGTCTTAGACTGAATATTCACTTTAACATTTGATTCAGCATTTCATATCTAATAGAAATTTAATAAGTAATTGCAAAAGGAAAGGGACAGGGGAGAGAGGGAAGTCAGCTAGGTAATTAGATTGATTAGGACTACACATATGTTGAGGGAAAAATACATAAAATCTTAAGATCGTGTACACTAAGTCTCCTTCTGTGGATGTTTGCAAACCTTGGAGCTGAGATTTTTGAAGCAAATAGCATATGATTGTTAACAACACACAGGCCATGTGGATTTCAATCTCAGTGGAGCCACTTGGAAGCACATTACTTAGCCAATTTGAACCTCAGTTTCCTTATCTAGTAAATGAGAAGGAGAATATTGTTTCCCTGATAAAGCTGGTATGAGGTTAAATAGGATAATTCATGTAAAGGGCTCAGCACAGTGCCTGGAAGCTGTAAATGTTCAATAAATGTCATTAGTGATAACGATGATGATAATCATTAGGAAACAAAACACCAAAGCTTTTCAACAGAATAGTGAGAGGAGGTCCAATAATAAAACTATCCAATGTATCAAGCTTCAGTTGCAATCAATGGTATTTCAAAGGCCAGCCCCAAATCAAAAGCATCATTTGAGGGCTTGGGGCTGCCAACAGCTGCTCTTTACAGAGTACAAGCCAGCAGCACAAGAAAACACAGCGGGCTGTTCCAATTTCTCATGACTTAGCAGCAATCTCAAAGCCGTGTATTCAGAATGGTTCCACAGGATGGCAATGGATGTTACAGGAAATAAATGATTCTGGAATCAAATAAGATCATGAGATTTTGTAAACCAAGCCCAACGACGGTATTTTCTGCAAGACTTCTCTGAGCATCTCTGAGGAGAGGATAGCGGGATTCGCCCAACATTTTTAATCCTGATGTCCCAGGGTTTTCAGATCACTTCCTGAGACTTTTCAAAAATGCCCCAATTTAAGGAAAGTTCAAGGGTCTAGCATTTAACATCCCAGTTCAACTGGGAAAAAGGAAAAGAAGGAAGGCAGAGAAAAGAAAAGACCATACAGCCTCCAGATAATAGTATGGGTGAATATTTTATGCTTTTCTCAATTTTCCTAAATGTATAAAATAGAAGTGTGTCAATTCTGTAATCAAATAACAGATACCATTTGTCTTAAAGCAATTTTCTCAAATTTAAGATGTAGCTAAGATTTGAGAGCAGAAAATGAATCAGGAGGTGGTTGTTGTTTTTAAGTCAATGTTTCATAATTTTAGGAGGAGAAATCTCCTGTGTGTTGTGAACTAACAGAAAGAGAGAAGGGCCTCGTTAATGAATGCAGAGTCCCAGACAATCCCGACACAGTAGACTCAGGGGTGAGAGGCACTCACTCAGAGACACCACAGAGGCTTGTGATCCCATCTGGGCCCCTCCCCTGGCTGTGGGCATCTGCTTGGACCTGGGGAGGGGAAGGCCGGTTTCAGCAGACACCTCCCTGGGCAGATCTCCAGGACAGAGGTAGGTTGGCACTGAGACCCCAGCGCACCTTGACCCTTTCCCCACCTCAACCCACACAGCTTCCCGGAGGGCGCCTTCTGATGGCCTGGGGTCAGGCTACTCCAGGGCACTGAGTTCAGGCTGGGCCAGCAAAGGCCAAACCAGCCTCTCACTTCTATCACTGCTGTGGGGTTCAGCTCTTTCTTTTGTATTCATTTGCTTTCAAGTATATCTGGTAACTCTGTAAGTTTCTCCCTTTCATTCCAAATTGGTTTCCTGTCATTTTTATGAGAAGGAATTTATTGGTGCTTTAAAAATATATAAAAATGTCTTTGTGCCTAAATCTTTCCGTAACAGACTTCTTTACAATATTTGTTCTCTATCCTGTTTCTTGTTTTGTTTTGTTTTTTCCCCTTTTCTGAATTCAGTGCTTCTGAGCCCAGCTAAACGGAAGCAGATCTGGTAAAGGCTGGCATGCAGGTGGGGTGGGGCAACCAGGCCCTGGGGTGGCTGAGCCGAGAGCTACTACCCCTCGCTAAAGTCTATTACTCACTCAGGCACTCGGCAAGTCTCTTCCCCCAGGCCGCCCATCCCCTGCTTCTCTGAATAACATACACACCAAGCAGGGAGCCCATCACTTACACAAACAGCCTTGAGCACCTTCAGCCTGCTGTTAGGCTCCTAAGAATGCAGATGCCCTGGAGAGGCGGGAAGTGCCTGCTCATGGTCTGAGCCTCCGTCTGCGGGCCTCACAGGTGCTTTTCCTGCAGGGAAAGGGGCAGGGGCCATCTGGAACCAGGGCTGCCTGCCCGCCTCCTAGGTAAAGGACCTGCACTTTGCCCGTGTGAAGCAAGATGCCTGCTCTGGATCAGGGCAAGTGGTGGGTCCAACACTGGTGCAGGGGCCGGGTGTGTGTTGGGGGGGGTTGAAGGGAGTGCGTGCCCATGAGCACCTGCCATGTCCACTCCTCATCTCGTTCAGGGAGACCTGGCGACAATTTCAGAGAGAGAGGGTGCAGGGTACAGCGTGCTCCCTGGTCCCACCCAGACACCACACACTCGTATTTACTGAAGGCTCCTGGAAAGAAATGTGTAAGGTAGGCTTAAAATTATCTTGACAAATGTAGGGGAAATGCCTCCCATAGGACTAAGTGGAAAAGACTGGTGTGCAGAATTGTACATAGCACAATTCTAACTGTCAAAAAAGGATAGCCCTCCAATGTGCCTGTGAAAGGCAGGAATGGATAAAGCACAAAGGCTTCCTCTGTTCAGTGGGGTTATCAGTGCTATTTCTTTTTCCCCTCACACATTTGTACATCTTCTAATTTTTCTACAGTGAGCATTCTCACTTTTAGCAACAGAAATGTCACTTAAGCCATTTGTTTTAAAAATCTGCAAAACACTTTGTGTGTGACAAAGTGATAATTATGGGTAAGGCAGGTGTGTCTGTGTGTGGTTATATACATACACACCATGCACATATATAAATAAATGTGAATAAATGTATACGCTCGTGTGTGTCTGTGACTGTGTGTGCACATATGAGAGATGAGATAATCATGTAATAACATACATATAACACATAACATACATATCATGATTAACTTCAAAGACCCACAAATACAGACAAATGACCTGCTGGGAAACCCACAGAAATATGTCACACCCAGAAGGTCAACAACAAATAAGACAAAGGGCCACCCACTAGCTGTAATAGGGTTTGTCTTCCATTTTCTGGGGTCAAGTGACTGTTGCAGAATAATCCATTTATTTTTTGTGAAGTTGGCCACCTTTGACAGGATAAAATGGGGGAGGCCCTGCCTGGAGCAGAAGCTGTGTGCCACTGTAGTGACAGCGACCTTAATTGATATTTCTGCCCAGGGGCAGCTTCCCTCTCTTTCTCCTCCCAAGTGAGAAACTGCACTTTATAGAGGGCAGGGTAGGATGTTTTCTCTTGGGGCAGGGCAAGCCTGGGCCAGATACAAAGGACCTTATGTGCTCTGCTGGCATGGCTGCCCTCCCCGGCCTATTCTGCCAGTCACGGACACTGCTCCCTCTAACAGTACCCCTCGTGCTGTGTGGCCTCCAAGGGTCCTCCATGGGGAAGAGCCTTTGGAATGCCTCGGCCGGCAGCCTGAAACACTCATCCTCCACCTGAGAGTTCTCAGGACTAGCGCCTCAGCGCATGTCCTGCTCTCACACTGATGGCTTTGTGTAGAGCAGGGCAGAACCTATAAGACAGGAAGGGCTTCAGGGCGGCTCAGTCGGTTGAGCGTTCAACTCTTGCTTTCGGCTCAGGTCATGATCTCAGGGTCATGAGATCAAGCCCCACATCAGGGTCTGCACTCAGAGGGGTGTCTGCTTGAAATTCTCTCTCTCCCTCTCCCTTTGACCCATCCCCTGCTCATGTGTGCACTCTCGCTCGCTCGCTCTCTAAAATAAATAAATCTTTAAAAAAAAGAGAGTTAGAAGAAGAGCTTCATTATGTATGACCTAATCCTTAAAGATATGGAAGGTTGGGTCCCAAAAGGAAAGGGAAAATCTAGATATCTGAATTTTCTCCCTGGAGTTTCTGCATCCCTTTGGAGTTCTTAAAATTTGATCTCACCTTTGGTATTACCCGTGAGGGAATGGCACTCTTCAAAAATCACATGTCAAGCAATTATTCCAAATATTTTCTTTAGAGAGCTTTTGTTATTTTTCTGCAAGGTTAGTCCTTGTAGGATAATGTTGGGGTGTGTGTGTGTGTGTGTGTGTGTGTGTGTGTGTGTATGGTTAAGGAAGAGAGTTGGTCATTCCAACAGCTCACCGGCAGCATGGAGGCTTGCAGCAGGTGCTGGTGATATCTGGAAGACTTTTAGCCCATCTCTCTGTTCAGTCATTTGTTTTGTTCATTCAGAACATGTAATTCAAAGACTGGTTGTAACTAGATGCATAGTGAGCTTGGAAATCAAAGTTATAGTCAAAAGATATGTTTACTTTCTGCTGTATGAAGTACTATATAGCCCTTTGTTACTAGCATGGTAATTCATTATAAATATTTCAATTAAAAAAAATAAGTACTGGGCCTTCTGGCCAAAATTTAAATCAGAGCAGGCCCAATGAAAAGTCTTAGTCTTTGTCACGACTCTAGGTAATGAGAGAGAGTAACCCAATTTCATCTAGCTTACACCAGAGAATCCATCAGTTCCCATAACTGGGGGGTCTAGGGTTATGGGATTTAAAAAGTCAGGTTCTGCTGGATCCAGGGACTTGGATGACATATAAGGTCAGTCGTCAGTCTCTTTCTCTCTCTCCCTTCCTGTGGCTCTTTCTCTACAAATGGAAAGATAGTCTAGGCAGCTCAAAGACCACATCCTTATAGCTATTATTCCAGACTGAAGAGGCGTACACACTCTTTCTCACATCTACGTAGAAAGTCTCAAGAAAGATGGCCATTTCAAAGCTAATCCCTCTGGCTTGGGAAGAGAGGGCTTGGCCTGGCCCATCAGGATCACATGCCCCCTCTGCACTGGGGGGCACAGAGTGCCTGTGGGGTGGGGTGAGGTGCTGTGTAGGGGGATGCAATTTTGGTATTTGTAGATCTATCAGGATCCCATGGAATAGGGGAGGCATGGTTCCCTAAAGGAAAGAGTGAGGTGTGCTTACCTGAAGGAGGGGAAAGGAATACCAGATGGACAAATGGGTTTCTCAAAGCGTCACTGTAAAGTGTGTCTGAAAAGGAATTGATCCTGTTTGAAATACTTTCAGGAAACTAAAAATGAGAACAGAGAAAAAACCAAGATTATTCAACAGCAGTGAATAGAATGTTATTAAGGACATATCTTGACTCAAGAGAGTTTGCTTCAAAAAAATACCTTCACAGTGAAAATCTAGGGATGATGGCATCTTGATTAAAATGTTTGTTTTTGTAAAACAGAATCCAAACAGCCTCAGAGTCAAAACAACTTTTCCTGGAACTGAGGTATTTTTCCCCCAAAGAAGTCCAAATTTAATTAAGATGGGATAAACAGCATCTGGACATTCCTGATCTTATATCTTGACATAATTTAGCCTCAGAGGAAGTCATGTGTTCTTAGAAGATGATCCTTTCTTTCCTTCTGATGGGCTTTGTCCTTGGGTAGGAGACAGGGGAGAGGTTGCTAGAATTTGTCCCACACCATTCACCGTCACGCATCTTCTCCACTTAAGGAGGCTCTGGCAGAAGCAGAGAGAAGCCCAGTACTTCATGAAGCTATTCGAAAGGCTCTTCAAAGTCATAGGGCTCAGAAGGGGACTGTCTGTCACCAACTAACTCTGGCTGTCCTGCTTTACACAGTTTATGACTTCTAGTCTCTTTCCATCAGTTATCCGGTTTTATGGCTGCAAATAAGATAAATTGCATTCCCTCCCTCCCTCCTTCTCTCTCTCTCTCTCTTTCTCACTCACTCTCTCTCACTGTCTCCCTCGATCCCTCCCTCTGTCCATTAGGGTCACAGATTAGAGGATTCACTGTTCATCTGTAAACCAAAATAGATCATTCCACAGCCTCATGCTCTCTCAGACCTCCTGTCACCTCCCTCAGTAACAACTTCTGCAGGCAGAATAGGGGGCCCCAGAGTCTGTCCCTGAGGGCAGGAGACTGAGTTGGTGCCAGGATCAAAATGGGTTTGGCAAAGCTGTCTCCCTCAGAGATCTGTGATGAGACCAGTTTTCCTTCTGCTCCTGTGTGGGCAGTCTCCCCTCAGGTTTCAAGTCCCTCGGCTGTGTGACTTGGACAAGTCACTTCACCTCTCAGGGGTCACCTATAAAACAAGCAGACTAGACCAGGTGATTTCTGTGGCCCTTACACTTCTGACACCCTGACTCCATACCCCACCTGCAGGATTTAGGGAAGCTCTGTGCAACCGTAACTCTGTGTTGTCTCTCAGATAAAGGCCAGCCCTAACCTCACCCCGCCAGAGGGTATGTCTGCAATAGCAGGAACAAGAACAAGGACAGACAGGGGGACAGGCATCAGCTATATTCAGATTAAAATTGGAAAGGTTAAGTCAGTAGCATCCTTAATAACGTGGCCATTTCTTTCTCCTTCTCCCCTCTGGGATTAAAGCTTGTGTGCTGACTGTTGAAAAATCAGTCATTAACGGCCAGGAAATGACTTCCCCATCCATCAGAACACTGCTCAGCCATGTTTCAGCTTTCCCCCCCTTTCCCTGTGTAATTATTCTCATCCACCACTGATTACAGTTTATAATAGCCATAATTCTCTCCAAATCAATCATTACTTTACTTTACCACGGGGTTACTGGTAGAAGCATGAGGGAATGCAGTACCCCCGGCTGGGTTTTATTTTTTGGAAATTGCCTGCTTTCGTCTGGATCTCATTTAATCATCTGGATGTTCAAAGAAAAGCTAAGATTTTAATTCAAAGGCATTTTTTTTCTACTTGACCTTAACTCTTCTTCTTCGTCTTCTTTTTAAGGGGAACTGATGGCTGGTTAAATAAGGCTGATATTGTACAAAATCTGCCTGCGTTGTTGTTTGGAGTGACTGGTAGGGGACACAGTGGGGATTCTTGTCAGGAGCTCATGGGCTGCTTTGGCACTTCACCCGCGTGAGTGCTGTTCAGGCTATCCATCCTGCATGATTTCCTGAAAGGTTCAAGAACTGTCTCTTCCCTCCATGGACTAATTGGAGCCAACATTCCTATTGGGAGGAAACAAAGGGGTTTTTTTCCTTATACATTCTGGGAGGTATGATAATCAGTCATTTACACCTTAGTGAGAATTTAAGGCAATTCAGTTTTATCCAGTATTTACCAGACTTACTATATTCAATTTACGGAGTCAGTGCTTTGGTGAGTTCAAAAAAGAACTCACCAAAAGGCTAGAAGTGGTAGGAAGATAGACATATAAATAATCATTCATATTCCTCACATGCACCTTGGATTTTGGGGGTACAAAGTGCAGCAGGAGAATGAGAAAAAGAGGTTATGTATACACTACAGATCTTACAATTCCTAGAGGAAATGTGATTTGAGGTGAACTTTGGCAGAGGGCAAGGACTTGAACAAGCAGTCGTTCCAGGAGAGGACAGCAGAAATTAATCACAAAAGCCTGGTAAGGGAAGAGAGGGAGGAGACCAAGGCCTGACAGGAAAGGCCTGGAAGGGTGGATGACCTGGGGCCATGGGGGTTGCCCAGTGGCTGGCCGGAGCATCTGGTAACCCCCAAGAAAGCTTTGGAGAACCATCCGGGCTCCTCTCTGAGAGGTCTAGAAATACTTGCCGAGGCAGCATTAGCAAAAACAAGAAGATAGGGCAAGACATCACATAATTTAAAACGTATTATTTGAAATGTGACCTCATGGCTAGTGAAATTTGGGGCCTGCTGGTTAAAATAATGAAAGGAGTAATTTTACGATATTGGACCCTCACCAAAAAAAATGTTCCCTCAAGCCCAGATAAAACCAGGCTGAAGTTGAAGCTCTAGCAGAAGATGTTTTACTTAGAAATATTCATTTCAAATATTAGTGTAGTATTTTGGAAGTGCTGGGTCAGCATCAACAGCAGATGTTCTCCGAGCTATTCACACGAAGGAAGGATGTTCTTTGAACATCTGCGGTAGGAACGGGGACAGCACCTTAGCCCTGGCATCCCTCCTTACTAGCACATGGTTGGTCTACTGGGGAGACCCATGACCTCTCATAGAGCCCCTCTTACCCTCATGTGCCATATTTGCCGTATATAGGAGACATGACGTAATTCATGCAGCAAAAGCCCAGGGGTCCTCAGTCTGGGGGAAAATATTCCAGGTAGCTGCTAATCTGGAAGTTATTTTCTTTCCCTAAACTGCCAGGGTGGTCCATATCAGTGTTTTCCAGCTTTCTTATTTCATGAGCCAGTACATTTTTTTTTTTTTTACATTGGGTGGTAATGGGGGGAAACATGGGTTTGCCTATTTATTCTTTTGCCAAGTCAGGGCATAAAATATAACCACTTTCAGCTCCTCTATTGTTTCACACACACACAAAGCACATCTTGTACCAAAAACATAAGTAAACCATAATCTCGGCATAGAGGAGAGTCCTTTCAATTGAAAGCTTTATTGAAGAAAACTTTCTCCATTGTCCTTAACTTTTCTCATTTTGCACCAAAATGCTCAAAGATGCGTCTTTGTAGGGCCTGGAGCCCCGGAGAAATTCTGATCTGTGGGAGCCCTCATGCTGCTAGAAGTTAGCACAGAGAAACTAATCTGGGGCCACTTCACCGGACACACGGAGGGAGAAAGGAAAGGGACGACCTCATTTTCCGGCGTTGTCCAAATCGATCAGGCAGCAATTGGGACTTCATTGTCAGCTCACAATGTGATGTTTGCGAACAGCAGGAGGCAGAGCCTGGGAAGTCTGTCCTCTCCACGAATCTACCGGCCCTGCTGTGGCGGGATGCCCATTCTGCGAGGCTTTTTTGTGAACAAGGGTTTGTTGCACATAGAAGGCCGGCCGAGGACGCACGATTAGGGCAAGAATGTGTTGAAAGGGTGGAACAGAACCTGGCCAAAAGCATCTCCTTTTTAAGTCACTCTTGGCTAAGGTTTTCATGAATTCCCAGCTGAGGGCAGAGAGAGAGAAAGGACGGATGGCCAATAATAGTTATCACTGAATACCGACTGTGCGCCGACCATGCCTGTGCGAACGCGGAATACCGACTCTGCTCCATGCAAAAACCTCGACAGCTACTCCCCCTTATCTAACCCTCAGGACAAGTTTATGAAAGAGGTGTTCAACGCAACTGTTTTTTAGTTGGAGAAAACAAGACTAAGAGAGGTTAGGTTCTTGGCCTCTGACTACACAGAGGTGGGAGCAGCACTCAAGTTCGCCTGAGCCGAGAGCGCACTCTGGCCGCTGCGCCCAGACCCTTCCAGCAGGACTGGCACTAGGTTTGTGTAATCGCCTCCCTACGTGGGTGTGTGGCCTGCAGTTGTACACTTTAACACACTGGTTCTAGTGTATTCCATCATATGGCTTTTCTAAGTCTCAATGAATCCTTTGTTGTTTTCATACGATGTCTCCAGACATTGTTAAGGGATAAGCCTGAGTAAATCAGATACAGACAGGAGTCCAGCATCAAGGAGGCCGTCCAGGTAAGCAAATGGGGTCCTGCCCACACCCATCTGACCAGAGCGTCCTCACTCTCAGGACTGGATGGCTACTGATTTCAGGGGTTTTCAGAAAGCTTCCCCAATCTTGCAGGCTCTAGTCTCCATCTGCCACATCTACAGGGTTGGATGCAAATTCCCAGGAACATGAATCACCTGCTTTTCTCTAGGGTTTTCCTCCATCTTTGGCTCCAAATACTTCATAGCAGCAGTGCCAGAAAGAGGCCCCGGGAGAGAGGAGAGCTTGCATATTAATTCCAGAGGCGACGTAATGAGAATTCATTCACTTACTTTGAATTCCCTGGTGTCCCCCATCCTCCCCTTGGTTCATTAACTGTCCGTACCTTGCCCGGCTGCTGGGTCTCACGAGAACAAATGCACTCTCGGTTCCCGCAGCAGTTTGCCTGGTCCTCTCCTCCCTGCATCTCCCCCAGGACTTCACACTCATCTGCTGCCGCCCCTCACAGAGGTCTTCATCCCGCACGCAGTGTGCGTCCTCCCTCTGCAGGAGAGGACAGCCTCCTCGGTGTGAGGCTCACGCCGAGGTTCTGCAATCCGATCGGGCTCTGCTGGCCTTGCCTTCTCTGATATTGGGGGGGGGGGCATGGGTTCAGCCTCTAGTTCTCAGCCCACCCCACCCCAACACAACAAACATACTCATGGATTTCAGAGAGGGACCTCACTCAGTTGGGATCAAATGCTTTTCCGTAATCTGAGTCTACAATTCCAGACAAAGATTTAGGAGTATGAGAACTTGTGCGGGGACAGGGAGGGAGGTTGTGGTTTGGGGAGAAAATGTAAACTAGAATTATAATCCATCCAACATAGGCCAGAGTCAAAAGCTGACAGTTTCATTCTCAATTTAGATGAAGAAGCAAACACGCTTTCACACTAGAAAAATCTCATTTAGTCTTTGCTAACCACTTCTGCCAGAGGCCCAGGTGTGTGTGTGTGTGTGTGTGTGTGTGTGTGTGTGTGTGCGCGCGCATGCGTGCACGGGCGTTAACTGGCCCCATAAACTGGGAAATGTAGAGGAACGCGGTCCCTCCCCATCCTGTAGATGTGTCTGGTTGCTGTAAGGCTGCAGTGCTGAACAGACTCTTCTGGCTTTTTGAGGGGCAGGGCTGACGTCATGAGCATGCGCACTGGGCCCCACACCTGGAAGGACTCTGTGCTTGGAAATGCTCTGCTGTTGCTGTCCTAAAATTCTCAACAACTCATAACAAGGGATCTGCATTTCTGTTTAGCACTAGGCCCCATACGTTATGCAGCTGATCTTAGTGAGAAGTAGGTCATAGATAGAACAGTGGCCAAATATGAATGAGTTGTGTGATCTTGGGGCCATCACTTCACCCCTCTGAGTCTTAGCTGGGCTCACATTTGGTGGTTCTCAACTCCGGCTGTACCTTCAAATCCCCAGAGGAGCTTTGGAGAAATATCAATGGACTAGAATCCATTTGGAAAGGGGACTGGCATCAGAATTGTTTTGAAGTTTCATTTGAAGTTCTGCAGGTGATTCTGATGCAAAATTATTTCTGAAAATACAAGCCTAGACAATCTAAGCTCGTTTTCTGTGATCATGTATTCATTTTCCGTGGTACCTGTTCAAATTTCCATGACTGCTGTGTTCCATAGTATAATCATGCTTGTTTTAATTTAAAACAAACATTTTAAATTTGTTATTATCTAGTAAAAGGACACTCCAGGAAGATGTACCATATTTAATTTGTGTATAACTCATGGCTTTGCACCCTCAGATGTGTGAGTAGCTCACTTTGAGAGGCCCAGGACTACACTCACAGTGGTCTTTAAGGACCCTCATTTCTTCAGTATTCTTGGTGCCTATGCCCTGTCTCCCATAGATCTTTCCACAGATGGCCATATTCATGTGAGAAATGAATTCCTTAAATGTGTGTGTCCTGCCCTGCTAACATCACCAACCCTGGGCCTTCAAGGAAGTTCAATGTGTATACTAAAGATCAAGGTCAGAACAGGGAGTGATTGGTGTAGGCCCAAGGAAGGAATCCGAATTCTCAGCTGCTCCAACAAGTTAAGTAAAGGAGTCTCATCCTTAGTCACATTGGGAAACATCAATGCTGTTGAATAGTTGATGCCAAGTTAGATCTCTTAGAGCTATCCTGGTATTACTCTAGACAAAAACAAGGCAAATGGAAGTTTTCCTCTCCTGTTCTTCAGAATCCCTAAAAATGACCAATATGCTCAGAGTGTGTTCTACCAGCTTAATCAGGCCTTCCCACTAGGGGGTTAGTACATTACATGCCCCAAACCATCTTTCTTCTCTAATATAGCTGCCCTCGGAATAGGATTTGATAAACTAGTTCTCACTAAAGTGTCAATGACTGATGCCATCTCCTTAGTTTTTTCCAAGTGTAGTATATTACAACAGGGCTGCATTTACTTAATGCAAAAGAATATGGCTTTAAGGTAGAGTTTTAGGCATGGATGGTAAGCAAAGAGGGGTATAGTTAGACCTAGACCAGGCTTCCTGGACGTCCTCAAATAACATAGCTCCTCTGGCAGCTGGCCATATGTTTGTCATTTAAGCAACAAATAATGCTATCAGCAAGCAAGTCTTTGAACATATGAAAGCATGTATTTAAAAAATCAACCAACCAAATAAATGAAAAACCCAAGGATATCATTTGAATTCCTACTCAAATTGCTCAAAGATGGAAAGGTGAATTAAGGGTGCTTCAGGAAAACCTGGCAGATAAACAAGCAGTTTAACATTAATGCTATGAAAATGAGTAAAGAAGAAAAGGGTGGATTGCAGTTAAGAAGGATAAAAGCAGGGGGCGCCTGGGTGGCACAGCGGTTAAGCGTCTGCCTTCAGCTCAGGGCGTGATCCCGGCGATATGGGTTCGAGCCCCACATCAGGCTCCTCTGCTATGAGCCTGCTTCTTCCTCTCCCACTCCCCCTGCTTGTGTTCCCTCTCTCGCTGGCTGTCTCTATCTCTGTCANGCTTCTTCTCCCACTCCTCCTGCTTGTGTTCCCTCTTTCTCTGGCTGTCTCTCTCTGTCAAATAAATAAATAAAATCTTAAAAAAAAAAAGAAGGATAAAAGCATAAAAGGCAAATCTCCGGCGTCCCCCAAACACTCCGTATCCAAGAAACCAGCTAAGGGAGATAAGTGTAAGATTTAACAGAGAAAGCAGCCAAGGAGCTGGGAGGAAAGGGAGTGGGTGCTGACATGCAGCCACCTCCCCTCACCAGACCCTGGGTCCTGCTACACACCTATGTTCATAGGTTCGCCCAAAGGGAGATCCTTTTTCTCCTATGTCCATCTGGAGGGAATGGTGCTTTCTGATTGGTCTATCAGAAGAGCACTCTCCTAATTTTCAAGATTTCCTATAGGCCAGAAGCAACCCTGGAACCAATCCCAGTTAATCTGTGGTCTGTATGCAGAAAATGTAAAAGCAAGAACAGCCAAAGCAAGCGGAATGTCACAAAAATTCAGACCTAGACCCAACAAGGAAGGCATTTAAAAAAAAAAAAAAAAGCAAGCAAGCAAAGGAATTGAGATTGGTAAAAGAAACACATTTAATGAGTCTCTGAAATGTTTTCTCCAGGTCAACTCCTGCCTGGAAGAGATGAAAAAGAACTGAGGTGACCTACCTAGCTCCCTTTCCTGCCAGGACTGACCTATAATTTGGGAACAATGTAAAAGGCCCATGTAGGGCTCGGGGTGGTGCCTCTTGAAGTCTACAAGCCAAAGAAGTTCCCCTTTTGTATTTTGCTAATTTAATGTGAAAGTGTGAGATAGGCTCCTTTGCAACCTTGACAGCGAGCTTTCTGGGAAGGTGTCTAATATTGGACATAAAATGGAGACATGAATCGATGAGACTCATTAATATTCATAGACAGCAGATTAAGGTTGGTGGGAAAAATTATTTATGAAACCGGGGTATTGTCTTCCTCTCACCAAAAGGATTTTGTTTGGAGAGGATTGCATCGGGTGACAGGGCTATGACAGATTAGGTATGAATTTGCAGATTTCTTGGTTTATCTCCCAAGGAAAAGAATCTGAAGCATTTGCAAGCAAAGAATGTGCTGGGCTCAGAGCAGTAAATGCTTCAGCACCAAGTGCCGAGTGCCGGTAGGTGTAATGAGGTTCAGACACCGCGGGCGTGATGGAAAGCACTTGGAAGGGAATGAAAGAATGGATTGAGAGTGTGGTTATGTAACAAAGGAACGGGCTGAAAGCAGAGCAGGACTCAGCTGATGGCAAGAAAGGTGGGGGGATGAAACATAGCGCCTTCCTTTTTTATTATGCATGTGGGGGATGGGTGATAGCACAAACCTGAATAATATAATATGTAATTTACAATCTTTTCTCACATTACATATGTATTTGTTGTGCTGCATAAGAAGCCTTTGTGTAGTTAGTATACGCTGTTTTATAATCTAATAAAGACAAGAGTGAAAGTCAATGAGTTAGGAAGTTGTCTCCAATCTTCAAAGAAACTCTGTTAACAGTACTCTTTACTTACACAGTTTGAGGATTTATTGCCAGTCCCTTATCTCCGTGAGCCCTTTCCTCCTTTATCTTTCTGATCCTTTACAGGCTTGTGGAAATAAGCTGTAGACATCTGCTGAAATTTTAAAATGACAGGTGAAATTTCTTTTTTCCAGAATTAAGCATTGAGAGTGGCAGAGTGAGAACCTTAGGATAAGACCTTGAATTGTTCCCTAGGGCATACAGCATGCCATGGATTTTTAAAAAGGAGTTTTCTGTTGAATGGGCTTCAAAAAATTCAGTCCCCTACTCATGGGCCCAGCCCATCACAGTTTGGTGGTTGCTGTGGTGTTGTAAACGTAACTGGAGAAGAAGGAGCGGTGGTCCAATTTAGATTGTTTACCCCCAAGGCTTAAATTAAGTAAGATCTCCAGATCAATAAAAAAAATTTTTTTTTGGATATGCAGATGAAATTTAAAAATGTGTTCTCAGGAATTTGATAGGCCAATCTTTGAGGGTGGAGACCAGGAGCCAATGTAAGCAGAGCTTTATGCCAAACAAGACAGCAGAGGCTAGACGGGGGAAGAAAATCGGGGTTTGAAAGCCAGAAGAATTCTTGGCTGTGATCTGTCCTCATCTCTTCATGTGGAAAAGTGTAGAAATGAAGAGTGATAAAGAACTCAGCCAGATGGATCAACAATGCTTGGGACATCCATACGATGGAGTATTACTCAGTCATAGAAAGGAGTGAAGCCCGACACATGCCACACCGTGGATGAACCCCTAAAATATTATGCGGAGCAAAAGAAGCCAGACATCAAAGGTCATATATTTATGGCTCCATTTGTAGGCCATGTCCAGATTCGATAAATCCATAGTGACAGAAGGCAGATTGGTGATTGCCGGCGGCTGGAGGGAGGGAATGTGTGGGGTGACTACTAACAGGATGGGGCTTCCTTTTGGGGTGATGGAAATGTTCCGGCATTATACGGTGGGAGCGGTTGCATCACCTCATCAGTAGGTTGAAAATCCACTGAATTGTACACCTTCCTATGGTGCATTTTATGTTCTATGAATTTTGTCATAGAAAAAAAGGCAAAAAGAAAAAAAGAAGAGAGGGCTTGACGAAAATCTTAAGCAAAGACTGGAGCCCAGACCTCCTCATCTGAAGGGAGGGTCCTTTCTATGCATAGACCCTCTTCTAGAATCATGTTTTTAGTGTTAAAGTAACATATATGAAATAACAAAGAAGACAAATTATATCAAAATATTCTTCAAAAAACCCCACAAGTGTGTGGTCTAGGACCACATGTGCTTCTAGAACGGCACAGTAAAGAACAGTAACTAGCAGCTGCTCTGAGCCTTGTTGTCGTTTCAAAGTCGTGAAGGACGTGTGTGATTCTACACAATGTCTGCAACAACTGCAATGGGGTATGAAATCTGTGATTTTTTTTAAAAGATTTTATTTATTCATTTGACAGAGAGAGACAGCCAGCGAGAGAGGGAACACAAGCAGGGGGAGTGGGAGAGGAAGAAGCAGGCTCCCAGCGGAGGAGCCCGAAGTGGGGCTCGATCCCAGAACACCGGGATCACGCCCTGAGCCGAAGGCAGACGCTTAACGACTGAGCCACCCAGGCTCAGTCCACATTTCTGTTAATGACAAAATCACAGATCCTAATTCTGATTTCTTGCCGACACTCATCATTAAGGAAATGCTAAATTTCAGTTAGAAGGTAGTGAAAATAGAAATACATGTATTTGTTTACATCTGAGATCATAGATCCTCCAATTATACATATGGGTCGCTTGGGGGTTCATAGGCTCCGTTATGAATCCCTACATTGCACCACTTTGGATTGTATCCAGGAAAAAGTGCAAAGGACTCAAAATATTTAATAAGCCGTTGTCATTTAATTACTTAGGGAGGATGGTTTCCAATCTTAGCCACTGGCGAACAGCAGAAGTAACATCTAAGGAGACTTCTTGTCATTCTTTGAAGAGCACATAATAAACTACCCGATTTAGTAGGCAGATAAGGCCCCTATATGCAAACAGGTTTCATCGTGTTTGTGTCAAGTCTCAGGTTGTAGGGTGATGTCTGCAGGACAATTTTGAGGTTCTGTTTCCTGCTGGGGGTGTTGGTAAGCTCTGCGATAGATTCGTGTGATTATTGATGTCTGCTCCCAAGCCCAGAAAGAGGAGTGGTGACCCCCTGATCCTATTAACTCCCAACCCTAGATGCTAAGCACTTCCTCCTAGACCTGCCGCCTGTCTCTTAATGCTTAGCAATTCAGTCCTCAGCAATTCTACCCAAATGTGTGATGTTAACACAGAAGGTAAATTAGCCATGCAGACGTTCGGCGTGGCTTTTCTTTTTAACAACAAATCCCATTGTTTATTAGCATGACAATATGCTACCAATGAAATGATGCTTATTAAGAAGCTATCATTTGGAGAACGATATTAACACGCAGAAGTACTTCAGGAAACACGGTACTTCTTATTTAAAATACTGCTAAGCTCTGCTTTTTAATTTACTCAAGCCCTGCAGGTCCTATCAGAACTAATTGAAACTCACAGTGAAGCTTCCAGGCACCACCAAGAGCTGAGGTTTTGACCTAAGGAGCCAGGAGGCCAAGTGCTCCCCAAGTCTGTGGCTTTCCCTCCGACGCGCCAGGGGGTCACAAACTACCGTGAAGTGGGGGTCTGGGTATCTGCCCAACAGGTGGCCAGCCTCTGATCGTGGGTGTTGGTCCACTGCCTTTGGTCCTATTCCTTTAGCTAATGAAGGTAACAGCTACCCGGCCCAGGAGCGGCTGGGAGCGCGGCTTCTGGAGCTCGATTCTCTGCACTATTCTCCTCAGTGTACCACACAGATGAGGCAGACGTGTTGTGTATGGTCTGTATGCGTGTATGCATATGCAAATGTGATGTGTTTGACCTGTGTGTACTATATATATTGTGTGTACGTATCTCTGTCGTCCTTCTCCCTTTGGAATTGCTCTTCCCCCTGTTCAGGGTGAGAAAGACAAGAGCGTACAGTGAGCGGGTGGGTAGTCATCTCAATTCCCTGACCCTTAACTTTTAAGTCAGTTTGACTGGACGACTTAGTTTGGCCTTCTGGCTTCTACTTAATCATTCTTCAGAGACTCTATTCCTCCAAATAGCCTTGTGGGCAGTGAATTTGACTCCTGATGCTTCTGAAGCCTGAAATGGTAGTGTGTTTTAAGATTGGCAGGAAGCTCTCCTCCATCCATTTCATCCCCCTCACTTGTGAGTCTGAGGTTCCTTTGATTTTTGATACTTGGACCAGCTTCACATAAAGTGAGAGCCCCTCCTGGGAGGCAGTAGGAATCTGGAGATGCAGGGCCTTCTCCCCTTTCTCGCTCATCCAGGGCAGACTGCACTAACTGAATGCAACACTCTTTCCTGCGAAACTGGGTCTGGCCTCAGAGACCTTGTGAACACAGTGGAAGCCAACCATGGAAGTCAACATGTAAGGGGAAACCTACTTGCCAACCTGACATTGAACCCGTGTCAGTGAACAGTGAAGGCGTGAGGTTTGCATAACCGATCACTAGCTCATCGTGCAGTGGTAGGCCATGTCTCTCAGTTAACACTTGAAGGTCTATGTGTGTGCTTCTCACACAAGCCACTTAGACGCTCCTGTTTAAGGGCTTCTCTTAAATCACAACAAAATATGTCCACCTTGCCCATTAATCTATGTGGGAGAGCCTAACAGAGAGGATTGCTGGGGGGGTATGATGTGTCAATCCCCTGTGCGCTGGGAGGTGCTCTGTCCCTCTGGCATGTCAAGCCAGTCCTGGCACAGGCCAGCCCCTGTGTCCCTCTCACTCATTGTACTGCCTCCTGGCCCCTGGGGTTTGCCCACCCCAGCCCCAGTGGCCTAGGAGCACCAGCTCTTCCATTTTCCCTAGACCTCCCTTGCGTTCTCCTCCGAGCATTATTTGCTCACCTTTGCATGAACTGAAATCCCTCCCATCTCCCTGCTATCTTCGGGAGCAAGCACAGTTTTATAGCACACCAGGCGTTGTGTTAATAATCATTAGTGGTGTATGATGTTTCATGATCACAAAATCCCCCTTCCCTCCACTTTGCTTCTCTCTTTACAGCCTCCCTGACCATTATGTCGGCCGTTGGCCATTGGAAGGTGTCCCCTCGCTTAGTAGAGATAATCCCCTTGCTGAACAGAGGTAATCATTTACACTTTTGTACCCAATAACCCTCTGTCATAGATGACTCTGCTGGAGCCAAGCTCTTCTCTCCAGTGCAAAACCATGCCACGGCACAGCCTCACCCCTGCACCATAAACCTCTTGATTGTCTGAAATTTCAGGCAGCAAAGGATCAGCCTGTGCGGCTGAGAGCAAGTCAGGCAGTGGGGTCCGTCCCATAAACTAACGGCTTCACTTAACTGCAGCCTTGTCTTCTGCACGAAACTCTTCTCTCTCAATGTCGTAGGCTTCTCAGGGCGGGGAAGAGAATAAGGAATTCATCCTCCTCCTGTCGGTTTTCACTCAGGCAAAGAGTGAGTCTGAACGGGAATCTGAATCTTAGCTTCCATCTTCTGAAACACAGTGTAGGCTGCGGTCTTCTGAGCCTCCTAACTAGTAAGCCTGACTTGGGAATCTGAGAATCCGTCAGTGGGGTGCAGGAAGTACAATGGTGTGCAAAGTGTGGGGTGCCACCCCCCCCACCCCCCTGTCCCTGCCAGTCCGGAGAAGTAAAGTGAGCTCAAAACAATTAGCCAAAGGGATCAACTGTCTGTTTCCCAGACTCAGCTTCTGGCTAAAGCTACAGCAAAGTACAAAGGTGCCAGGCAGCTAAGAAAAACATGGATAATCCCAAATATTCACTTTCCTCAATTTCAAAGTTTTCATGGTGTCTTTCCCACGGTTGTTACTCCAGTAAGCAGAGGACCTGCTGGGCCATGGAAGGGCCCTGGATTTGGAACGAGAAGACCAGGGTTGAGTGCTGGCTCCTGCACTTGCTGGTGGTGTGACCTTGACCAAGTCCTGGGCAGAGCCACCTCGTGGAACCAAAGTGCCCGTTGGTAAACAGGGAACCATTAGAATGTCTTGCTCTCGGCAGCGTTATGAGGTTCCAATAGCGTGAGGTAAACTTGAAAGCCAATTATGTGTAGCAATCGGCATTACAAAAACAAGGACTTTTTCCTTTTTCTCCATCGTTCGACAGCCTATGATCGACCTGGGAGCCCCTCTCCCCCCAGCTCTCCTGCCTGGCTGAATCCAGCATTTGCCGGGGCCACCCAAGGCCCGGTTAGTGGGGTGCTCAGTGGGGGTGGATGGGGGTGAATTCATGATGCCTCCATCTCGCCCATGCAGATGGGTAAGGCAGCTGAAATTAATGACATTCCGAGCCACTGCAGTGCTCATCTGCTTAACAATCCAATTTCTAGGACATTTTAGAAGTTGTTAGCTGACTGCCAAAAATGAGGGTCATTAAAAATAGATTCACAGCTGTTCAGGAAGCCAGAGATATAATTTTACCTTCATTATGCCTTATTGCAGATGTTATTGATTTAATCTCATTGCATTTTACTGTGTAATATCAATTCACACTGTCTTTGACTTGGAAATTAGGAACTGTATTTATTCTTCTTATTCTCATAGCACAGCTATGCTGAGACTGACAGCCACCATGACACCAGATTCCAAGGTGGTGGCACCATTTGGGCAAGGCCTAATTTTAGGGGTGCAGAGCTAATTCCGTGTCATTGCCTATGAGAAAAATCATCTAAAGATGGGGTCACTGTGCCTTTTAAGAGTGGGTCTACCCACACAAATAATTTAAATAAATGAATCAAAAGAACACTTGATTGGTTGGTTCGATGAATCTTTCACTTCTCTGGCAATTCTTTTATCCTGCGTATTTCACATTGAAAGTTGCTAGAGAATTTAATCTGAAATAAATTCGTATACATTAGGATATCGTTTTCCAAGAGGGGTTTCTCAGAACATTTGTCTTGAGATACTCTGTGATTTTAAAAAAAAGATCCAGTGGCACCTGGGTGGGTCAGTGGGTTAAGTGTCTGCCTTTGGCTCAGGTCATGATCCCAGGGTCCTGGGATCAAGCCCCATGTCTAGCTCCCTGCTTCTCCTTCTCCCTCTGCCCCTCCCCCCACTCATGCTCTCTATCACTCTCTCAAATAAATAAATAAAAATCTTTAAAATAAAAAATAAATAAAAATTAAAATTAAAAAAAGGTCCAGTACTCATTTGATAGCACATATGCTAAAAATTGAATGATACAGAGATTAGCACGAGCCCCTGTGCAAGGATGACACGCAAATTCATGAAGCATTCCATATTTTTTATATGAATAAAATAAAATGAAATAAAATGGGTCCTAAACCCAAAAAGTCTGGGAAACACTGTCAGATAAGTCCTTCTTTTAAGGAGTTAAAATATATGGTGGCATATTAAAAGCTCTAAGCAAGAAAGAAATTTGCTCACTTTGTTTAATCCAGCATTTTCCAAACTAAAGTGATACAGAGTCATTTGTTCTCCCCACCCATTAACGTCTCTGAGTGCTAGTGTGCTGAGGAATACCATTTGGGACTCACTGCTTTAAGGCAGTACTGGAAGAAGGAGGCCAGCTCATGGCTAGGAAGTCCCACACCGTTGTGGATTGGCAGGATGGCCGCCATCTTGAACCTAAATGAGCCATTCCTGTTTTACAAAGGTTTGGTTCATGAATTTTTTTACCTGAGTGTCTGCTGCTTCATCTCTGCTCCTTTCCCTATTTCACTGTCTCAGTCTCCAGACTCAGGTTCCATCCCACTCACTTCCTATTTCCAGGCTCCTCACCACCCCATCAACTCTGTCCCAAGAGAACTTTTCAGTCTCATCACTCACAGTTGCAGAGGGGTTCAGGGAGGCCCATGTCTATTCTATTTTTACTAGATTCAGCTCATTTCCTCAATTAAATAAGTAGCGCTACCTGAGTGAGACAATTTGTTCATACGGTGGGCTCCAAAGCCTATATGACATCAAGTATAAAATGATTCCAAATTTGTCCTATTTTTTTGTAACATTAATATGTTTCGTGGCCTTTAGCAACTCATTTAGCCACTCTGTCTTGACGAGTGGTTGGCATCGCACGCCTAAAGACACACAGGTGTCTCTGCCTATATTTATAAGGGCTTAGAAAAGAGCCCCATGTTGCCAACAATGGCATGAAGGGGTTCCATATGCGCCACTTGGTTTGATGAGCTCACACTGGAGGTTTTACCAACCGCAGTGGACATCATCAAGGATGGTGTGGCCCAAGAAGTTTTACTCCATTTCTGCCGGCTACCTTGCAGACTTCCAGATGTCACTAGTTTCCAGGCTGCTGAAGGTCTGTGGGACCTCATACATATATGTCTGTCACTTTCTTTTATTTCATAGAAAATATTACCCCTTTGATCATGACATCTAACATTTGCTACCAGGTGGCAGAGAATGTTAAGCAACTTCATTACTATCTCTCTCTAGCCCTTCCTTGTCTTTCCTACTGCAACTTGGCTGACTTCCCTACACCCAGCCAGTCCCCAGTGGTGACTTAACATCACGTCTCAGGATGACAACCATGGGCAAAAATTGCGGCAGGGTTTAGGCCCAAACCAGGGTTCAGAGCACAGACCTGATCTTATCTGGTACTTACTCCCCACAGTTTCTAACTCCCCAATAACAGACAACTTGTGCCCCACCCCGAGATTGTGAGCCACACCGGGCCTGACCTTTTACTTCTCCAGCTGTCCACCATGGTGACTAGCACTGAGTTCAATGCCTACTTACTCATTCCTGGGTTAGCCTCTCCAGCCAGTAAGGGATAGAGCCAGTGTGGGATTCAAAGTCTCTAGACAGACAGATGCATCACTCGGAACCAGTTCTGTCCCGAGGGTGTGATTCTACAAAGCCTTCAGCTCACTCCTCCGTGGGCCGACTCCCTTCTCACGGCAATTCCAGTCGAGTAGCGTAGACTGAAAAGCTCGCTGGGACTCATAACTGCATACATTGTTGTGCCACAGAAAATTATCCAGATTTTCTTTTTAACAATGTAGCGCATGCATACAGGTTCAAGAATGGCATTTGGGACAGGCAGGTGGCACAGCTATGTTTACAAACTCATAAGGTCATAGGTGTTCCAACGTGAGAGAGACCTTGGAGGACATTTGGAGGAACATCCTTATTTTTGTAGTTAGGAATTTGAACTCCAAAGACCAGCACAACTCAGACACACAACTAATTGACTAAATTATGCTGGAGAATTCCTTTTTACATAAACCCAAATGGAAGAATTCATTTTCAAATCCTTTATTGATACCTATTTTTCTTTCCAGTATTTGAGTTATGTTACATTTTAGTAGCTCTGATGTGATTCAGAATTATGTCCCTTTTAAACTCAAACTAAAGTGAAATGTCCAACGAAACTCTAAAG
This sequence comes from Ailuropoda melanoleuca, assembly GCF_002007445.2. Taxonomy (NCBI): domain Eukaryota; kingdom Metazoa; phylum Chordata; class Mammalia; order Carnivora; family Ursidae; genus Ailuropoda; species Ailuropoda melanoleuca. The sequence goes on from NC_048218.1 coordinate 163,227,944, forward strand.
AATCTGAGACAATGAGAGACCACAAAGAAAAAGTCAATTTGGACCCATACTTGAATATCCTGAAAATTAATGCAAGAGCAAAATATAACTAATCTGTGCACTGTACGGAACATACAGAGACGAATAACTACTTTTACTTCCCCTGGCCTACTTACGTAAGCATATACTTATATATGACAAACCCAGACATATTAAGAAAAGAACAGAAAAGTGAAAATGCTTCTTTACAGGACTTAAGCTACTCCATTAACATCGCTACCAAACAAAGGAATAAAAAAATAAATTGAAAACAGACATAAAGAAAAACTAGCAGAGCGGCGCCACCTCGTGTCGATAATCTGAAAAAGCATCTGCCCTTTCCAGCGCCCTCCTGTGGTAGAATTTACCATTCCTCATAGACCGGAAAGCTAATTTTATAAACATTGGTTTCTTTTCTCCGCTCTCGATGGGAGATGGAAAGAGATAGCATCTCAGCACATTTTCTTAGCAAGGTATACCTTCATGCACTCTATTTAAGACAAAACAACTACGGAGATCCAATTTCCCGTCGATCACACAACAGTCTTCCTTTACACATGATTTCAAGTGAACTGTACTCATTACCTTTAAAATCTGAATCATCTTAAAAGATGTAGGCCTTTCTGTTCCCATGACATTCTGTTCAACATGAAATTTTATGAACGCCATTCCTGTATCAACATTTTAGTAATGCTTCAAAGCCAAAACAAACTTTAATTACAGCAAAAAAAAAAAAAACTAATTTAGAAGTAAGAGAGAATATGAGAGAAGTAAGAGAGAATATGAACCAGAACTAAGATTTAGCTTCCTCTGTGCCTCGGTTTACCTAACTGTAAGGTGGAAATTGTTCTGACTCCAGTCTACCTACCTTCCCTTAGGAGTGGGGAGAGTGGCCATTGATAGGATTACATGAGATCGTCCATGGATGCTATTGAAGAGTAGAAAGTATACGATTTAGACAAAACTGAGACATTTTGTTATTTTTATTAAGAGTTGAATATTTTGGTGTTGCTCTCTAACATCAGCGCTGCCTGAGCGAAGGAAAGAACAGTGAATGAGAGAACTAGATGAACTTTACTAGTCCCATGATTTATCCTTGGGTAAGTCATTTAAGTCTGGACTTTGTTCTCCATAGGGCCTGTTTTGGCTCTAAGATCCTGCAGTTAGATAATGCGATTGCAATCTCCCTGCCGCTGTCCCAGCACAGGCCCTCCTTACCTCTTATCTGGACTATTGCAATATCTTCCTAACACATCTCTCCCAGCTCCAATCCATCCGGGCAAGTAATCAAGGAAGACAGGTATTTCCAGCATAAATCTTCCTCAAGTGTAAGTCCAATCATCCCATTCCCCTGCCTAAAAGCCTGAAGTGGCTCCCCATGGCATTTTGCAGGGCAACCAGCCTTTATCAGCATCTACTCTGTGCCAGAGAGTGTAATTGGTGCTTTCCGTGCTCAGTGTCATTACATTCTTGCGATGATACTTCAGTTTGGCAGGACTTACCTCATTTTCATGGAGGAGGAAGCTGAAGCTCCTAGTTGTTCAGGGAACTGATTCAATCCCAGTGAAAGACTGAAGCGTCTGGAATGCAAATCCAGGTCTCTGGTTTGAAAATTTGTGGTCATTGTGAGTGGTTAAGGTGTAGACTTGGGAGCCAGAAATGCTGGGGTTGGAATCCAGGCTCTGCCAAACATGGTTACACATTGCATGACCATTGGAAATTTCCTCATCTCCCTATGCCTCAGTTTCCTCACCTGTAAAATGGGCACTTAGCGTTTTGTGTTATGATTACCACATTTTCTCATTGAACTAGGTATGAAGTTCCTCCCTTAACATTCAAGGGGCTTTTAACCTTCTGTTTTTTCTCCTACTACTTTCTAAGAGTCCAATGCTGAATTGTTCCAATCCCTCCCCAACCCCACCCTCACCCCCCATGCTTACAAGTGTATTGACCTTCCTTCAAGGTCTCTGCTTTTGCTGCTGCTGGTGGTCTCCCTCTTCAGAAAGTCTGTTTCCTCCTCTCTACCGACCCCTAGTGGTTAGCACAGTGATGGGCATGTGGCAAGCATGTAATAAATGTTAGGCATTATCAGTATCACGGTTATTGATGGTTTATTAATAATATCCTTCAAAGCCCAATGCCAAAGCCACGTCTTTCATGAAAATTTTCCAATCCTCATGTGAGGTGTTATCCTCTTCTGAACTACCTGAATATTGCCCTACCTGTCACTTAGCACACTTGCAGGTACTGCGGACCAATTGAGTAGTTGCCAGCCACATATGGCCATTGCCCTTTAGATGAGGCTGGTCCAAACTGAGATCTGCTATAGGTGTAAGATATATCCATAGCCAAAGACTCTGTATAAATAAAAAGAAATATTAAAAAGTTTCATCAGTATTTAAATTTTTAATATTTTAATTTTTATTGATTACATGTTGAAGTGATAATATTGAACATATTAGGTTAAATAAAATATATTAAAATTAATCTCACCTGATTCTTTTTATTTTTAATTAAAATTGCACACATGATTTCCTTTATATTGCTACCAGAGAGCACTATTCTAAGGTAGTTATTTTTAACAACTGTTCTGATTAGAAAATATAGTTCATAGTCATGGTATAAAGTGGAGAAAATATAGAAAATCACAGGGTAGGAAAGGTGGTGTATCTCACCACTCAGGAAGAAACACTACTGTATATGTTCTAGGATTTTTATTTATAAATATATATATTTTTGGTAAAACAGGTTTTTTTACAAAGCCAAGATTATAACCTAAATGTTTTGTTGCCTGCCTTTTCCATTTACCATAGTATAAATCTTTCCTCTTTCATTAAATCTTTTTTTAAAATATTTTATTTATTTATTCATGAGAAACAGAGAGAGAGGCAAAGAGAGAGAGAGAAGCAGCCTCCCCGAGGAGCAGGGAGCCCGATGTGGGACTCAATCCGAGGACCCTAGAATCGTGAGCTGAACTGAAGACAGATGTTTAACAAACTGAGCCACCCAGGTGCCCCTGTTTCATTAAATCTTCTATAGTTTCCTTTTTAATGGCTGCATAAGTATCCTGTTTATGGCTATACCACATACTTCATTAAGCCAATCTGTGAACATGCCAGAGATATGCTAGATGCTCACCAATCCTGTTTCCTCTTCTTGGACATAGTGGAAGATTGTGTTTCCCAGCATCCCTTGCAGTTAGTTGTGGCCACATGACCAGGTTCTGGCCAATAAAATGTGGTCAGAATGATGTAAGCCATATCCAGCCCATAACAAATCCAGGCGTTCCTCTTTGCTCTCTCTCTCTTCATTCATCTGTTGGATGAATGCAGGGGTCTAGATGAGGACTCTGAGGTTGTGAAAGATAGTAGAACTACAAGGTAAAAGGAGTCAGGATCCCTAAATCACTACATGGAAAGTCACCAAACAACCATCTCCAACTGTATCATGAATGAAAAATAAACTTTGTGTTAAGCCACTGAGATTTGGTATTATTTGTTAAAGCAAGCTAGTATTAATTCCCTTAACACCTAGTATGAGCATTCGGATTACTTCTGTTTTATGTTTTTATAATCTGCAGCATTAGGATAAATTCCTAGAAGTTGAATTGCAGTGTCAAAGGATATGTACATTTTTACAATTTTTTTTAAAGATTTTATTTATTTATTTGACAGAGATAGAGACAGCCAGCAAGAAAGGGAACACAAGCAGGGGGAGTGGGAGAGGAAGAAGCAGGCTCATAGTAGAGGAGCCTGATGTGGGGCTCGAACCCATAACGCCGGGATCACGCCCTGAGCCGAAGGCAGACGCTTAACCGCTGTGCAACCCAGGCGCCCCCATTTTTACAATTTTTGGAAACTACTGTCAAAATTCCCTTCAGACTTCTTGTATTCCTTACCAGACAGAAGCCATTTGATAAATTTCACTTTGATTTCTTCTAAGTATCTTGTAGATAATAGGTATGTGTTAAATACTAAACAAATGTACATATGCTCAAAGTACATATGCAAAAGGAAATTACTTTCCAAATAATGACTCCAAAGTATAGATTTCAGAAACTGCATGAATTGTATGAATGCCTTTAAGAAATACAGGTTATAGAAAAATGGCAGCAAGTAACATCAATGTGCTTGGCTGAGAACTGCTTTTAAAAAGAAGGTGTGTTCATTTCTACTTGTCACAGTGAAGCCATGAATAGAGTCAGCTGGTTTGGGCATATACCTCCCACACCATGGGTTGCTGATATGCAGTTGGCCACTTGCTTTTTTTTTTTTTTTTTTTTTTTTGCCCTTCTTGTTCCTCCATGGATTCTCCATATGAATCTCATTGCCTATGTCTGTGCTATGCATTTTTTTTCATGTATCACAAATGGTGATTTATTTGTAACTACATTTAGTCCTTTTAGAGACATAGATATCAGATTTGGGAGGGGTGAAGTTAAGACTAAATAATTTTTAAGATTCTGTCTGAATGTAAAATTCCACGAGAGGTTCTGCAAAGAAATGAATTTAATTATCTAGTGCATGGGCCTACTCTAAAAGAAATCACTGACCAGACTGGAGGCCAAATTTTAGTCTTTTGAACGTTTAGTTTTCTAGAAGCCCAAGCAGTGACAACAGCTTATCTTTCTTTTAACCACAAACCAATGCTGTTTCTTCTTGTTAAAAATCACTGAAATAACGCCAACCCCTCATTACCCAACAATGCAAGTTTATGTGAAAAATTCTTTCAGAACAATATAGTTTTACTTTGAGTGGAGTTGAAGTTTTCAAGTCCTCAGGATGCTGAGAACAGCAAAAACCCATATTCTAAGTCTTCCTATAATGAGGTAATTCTCGTGCTATTGTAGTGAACACTTCTACTGAGTTCAATGAAAAAACCTAGTGTATTCTAAATAAATGGGGCCACCATGGCCCTTGACCTTATTTCTGAAAATTTCTTAATCATTGAGACACATCGACCACAGAGGAATGAGAATAAAATCCTGTCGTATTCTTTCTTGAAGGTTAATGGAGTTGTAGACCAAATGGATTTGAGAACACCCCGAGAACAGCTACACGGTTAAAATATCTATTTGATACTAAACAACATTGCTGGTTTGTTTTCTGTAGCTGAATTGACCTGACTGCCCAGCTATTGAGTGTCACAAAGACAGGCCTCCTTGTGGAGGATGAGGAAGGAAATAGTATCTTGTAACTAAATGTTACTAAATGTTACATCTCTTGAATTGCTCAGAAAGAGATGGGCTTTGGGGGAGCAAAGATGCTGGCATAAGTATTTCTTTGTTTTATTTGGACCTTTTTTGTTCTTCTGTGGTTAGATGGTGTTCTTTAAACGATAAACCCATCATCTTCTTAGACTGGCCCAATGGCAGGACTCTAGGTGAGACGTGCTATCCACCAACTTCCTTTGCAATCTCTCTCTCTTTCATACTCAGTCAAAACCAAGGCTAAGAAAGTCTCCTCTGAAGGACAAGACCCCATCAGGCCAAAGAGCGGTAGAGCTGAAGTGTGACTCACACATGAGGAAAATGAGACACAAGGAAGAACTATCTTATTCTCTGCATTGACTATCTTCCACCTATCTCCCCTCCCACAGTAGCAGTTCTGTGAACACAGCGATCTCATTCTCCAGCACCTAGAACATGCCTGGCATTTACAGGACGCCCACAAATACATTTCTGAAAGGCAGAAGTAAGAGAAGAGAGCCATGAAACTCTTCCAGGAGAAAATTTTTAAGAAAGAGCGAAAGTGCCAGGTTGCCTAATGCCTGGATGGTCAGTATTTATCGACCACCTATAATACGCTCGATGTGGCACCCAAAATAGAAACAGGAGTAGAAGCAATAACAGAATAAGATTCCAATCATTTTCTAGTCCGAAAGCAAGTTTCTAGCTTACATCAACTTATATCTGAGAAATGGATCTCAAAAAAGGGCGGAAAAATACTCATTGGCTTTAAAGGAAACCACATGCCTTTCATTACGAGCATGCTCTCTGCTGTTTTGCATAAGTGACTTCCCCTATCTCTAAATCAATTGATGGTATGAGAACGGCTACCTATGCTCCCATCAGATGACATTTGCCCTTTTTCTTTGCCATTTAGTGTATGTTTTTAAATAATATAGGGGCATTGAGACTCTTTAAACAAGAAAAGCATTTCAGGGATCCATTTTGCATCACCTTGATCATCAAGAGGAAGGCTAAGCGTGGCTCGATTGGACAATGGTGGGGACAAAGAGTCTGGGCAAAGTAGAATTCTCCTTTATTGTAAAGAGCTTTACCTGCAAAAATCACTTGGCCTTTCTTGTGGCTCGTTTCATGGGTGATTCCTCCTCGTTCATGGACAAGCACCAAGCACAAGGCCCTTTGTAGGTCTTCAGTAGATTGTTTATTACGTTTAGCAAAATCCTCTCCAGATGCTCTCCCTACCCTCGAAACTGAGGCTCGTTGCCCTTCTCGTCTCCTTTCTTTGTCCGGGCCACCTTCATTTTGGCTTTAGCTGTACACGGTACCTGGGGAAATGACTGCCCTAATCATAATCTTTAAGATCTCTACAGAAAGTGTCTATAACTGGAATTTCCTCATTACTTTAATGTCCTTCTAGTCATAGCTTCACGGGCCTATTATGTGTAAATTAGAAACACATTATTCCACCAGCAAAGCTTTTCTTTCAAATGCATAGAATTTTATAACCTGTCACAATCTATTAAATTCCAAATTGTTTGTACTGAAACTGACTTTTTTCTGTAAGAAGATGTCAAAGGATCTTAATTTCAGCTAATTCTGGCAACCAAAACGAGTCTCCTCTACTTAATAGCTGGCAGTGGTCTCTGCAGTAAAATGCTTCCAGGAACAATTGGAAATTACTAAGATAATAGTGTGTTTCTTTAGATTAGTATCACCCCTGAAATGTGAAGCTTTTGCCAATTCAAAGCTCCTTGGCTGTCTTTCTAAAACTGAATTTCCTGAAAATTTCTTAAATATTAAGAAGAGTTGACGTAAGTAGACAAGAAGACAGCAAACAGGAAAGCTAATGGACAGACTGTGAGTGACCTGTAGAGAGTTCTAGAATTTCATATGGGCTATTTCCAAATAAGGGAAAACTTGGCAGGCATGAGTTTGGAATTCTCTTTAGTTTGTCGTTCTTTTCAGAGCCCGATACTACTTTTATTGGTATTGCTTTATGGCTTCATGGCCATCAGCTGGAGTATTTCCAGAGATGATATGTTTTTGGGTGGGAAAAGCATCATTTCCTTCACAACCAGCTCATTAAGTGTGATGTAAACTCAGCACTGCAGTGAAGAGTTTGCCATTAGTCATCAGATCTGACTTTGGATGTGAACTCAACTAGCTAATACCAAGGAGCTACTGTGGGGCGAACCAAGGAGAACTCTGTGCTTCATGCTTGATGGGGAGTAACTAATAATAATAGCTAACGCTGATTAAATGCCAGGCATGACAGTAAGTGCTTCGTGCACGCTAGCTTATGTAATCTGCAAAACATAGGAATAAAAAAATACAAAGCCTCTGGGGCAGATTGTACTATTCTTCCCATTTCATGGAGGGCAAGCCTAAGGCTAAAGAGGGAGACTTAAGTTTCGAGTTCAGGTCACCCTTGAAGGTTTTGTTTTAGAAAACATCATCAATTTCTCCAGTATGAGATGAGCTGGATCACAAAAATGTTCCAGACACTGGAGCTTTCTTGTTGGTGCTGGTAGGTCTCCTTGAATTTATGTGGCCACCGAGCACGTATTCTCCAGTAAGTAGGGGTGATGCGTGTCTGAAGATATTCCTAAAGCAGGAGAGGCACTGCATTCAAAACAGACGTGTTATAGACAGATTCTCAAGGCATTCCAGATGACTGGTCAATCCAGTCAATTTAGGACTGAACAGTTCAAACTGATGGGTTGTCTAAGCATTGTGCCGACAAAGTTTCAGGCAAACGACCAGTCAATTTCTGTGAACCCATCATTCCAACTGCTTGGCCTTGTGTACCCAAACTAATTGTTGGATGTTTTTCACTTTTCTCTCATTTGTTTTTTACATTATATGATTTTCCTTGCTTAACTTTCCTATTTCTGTTTGATAAATCCTGTCTGAACAACTCCGAGCTTCTCACTAGAACCATTTTACCAATTATGCTCATGACAATGCCAAATGTGGGTGTACTTAATTTAAGTATTAATCATGAAAATAATGACATTTCACCCAAAATAAAAGCATATGTTTGTCATGTGTCATGGGTTATAATCCTTTTATCTGCTTTTCTCTGAATGTGGTTTGCAATACAATTCATTCTCAGTAATAAAACCTCCCAAATGAAATTTCCTATTTTATATATTTTATGTGACCTGAGACACTTGGGCAGCATGTCCTTTAGAAGAGATGTCATTTGAATGCATTGCACTTGAACGGTGTCTTCTAGTCCGGTGACCTTTGGGTTGCAATGAATAAAAATTCACTCAAACTAGATGAAAAACAAAATGCACTTTTTCAGGGAAGTCGAAGATTTGCCAATTAATCAGAAAGTCAGTTAATCAGAACATCCTTTCACAAAGTTCTAGCTCATCAGATTTCACTTTCCCATTTGTCCATTCATCTACTCATCCATTCCTTTAAGATCCACTGAGCCGCTACAGTGAGCCAGGCACTGTGGACACACGGACAGGGGCTCCACGATCCTTGCTCTCAGGGAGACTTGTCATCCCTCCCTTGATCCTCCTTCCTTCTGAGCATTTCTGTGTTTGCTATTGAAGAGTTTCTGGAAACTGGTGTAAAAGATAGAAGTGCAGTGAGGAGAAACTGTAAAATGGAAAAGCTCATTCACTCTTAAATCTATTAAAGATTAACATTGGAAATCCAAATTGTGTGTTTGGTTAAGACGAGAATATATTTCTGTGGAATGCACTACTCATTGACTTCAGGGCAAATACATTTCAAAGCTTAAAAAAAAATTGAGCTCAGGAGTCACTGAGAAAGAACTAACCATTCTCTTGAAATGATACTTAAGGCTCTAATTGAAGAAATCTCCTAACCTAGCTGCTGTTGTTAGCTCTTTCTCCTGTCCAGCTGTGTGCATCCTCACAATCACCCAGAGGGCTCGTAAAAGTCTAGATTTGTGGGCTCCATCCTCAGATGGTTCCTGAGGTCTGGAAGGGAGCTTGAGAATTTGTGTTTGTAGCAAGTTCCCGGGTGATGCTGATGCTACTGGTCCAGGGACCAGATTTTGAGAAACATTGTTGTAAATAAATATTACTAAAATGCCAGCTGCAGATATGAACTCTTCATTGCCGGTCTGTGACAAGATGACTACAGAAACTGAAAGGAAGCAGTGGGAATCTTTTATAATTTGACATTGCCGTGACGTCCAAGTGCATGGTCAGTGGGCATATCTCAGTGAATAGGGTATAGATGAGTTCCGGGCCGTCAACTTTAGCTTGTGAGTCACACGTGTACAAGCTACATGCCAGATATGCCCAGGGAGCCCACATTTTATTCTGCAATAGATTGAACAGAAAACCCCAGGCTGTTCACCATACGTAGTTAGAGAAGCACCACTCTCTAAAGCACCATGCCATACTGCCTCATTTTTTAAAAAGTGGTTTATACACAAATGAGTCAGGGCATTCCTTCTCATGCCGTTTGGGGCAGGTGGGAGGAGGAGGCCGCGTCTTGGCCTGGCGCCCTCTGCCCGGGGAGGCCCAGAGGAAAGAGACAAGGCTGGACAGATGGACCCTGGGTGTGACACCACACATCAGTGGAGTGGATCAGCCCTGGGGCCAAGATCAGGCTTTTTTGAGGCTGGAGGCCTGGAAAAAGAAACTGACCAGTCAGAATTTAGGATGTGCAACCCTCCACAAGGGTCAAACCAAGTAAACAGGAAGATTGGTTGCTTCCAGGTGAGATCAGTACGGGTCCCTCAATTGTAGGCAGCCAAGAAGACTCAGACCCAGCACAGCTAATTCTTTAGGGTCCCAGAGTCACCTGATCCCAGGTCTGGGAAACTGACTTCATACCTGGGCTTAGAAGCTTGGGCATGACTATGTCTGCAGGTGGAGACCAAAGCAATCCCATCATGAATGCACCCTCAGGAAAAGGGAAAGCAAAAAAATCATCCTTTTTTCTCAGCTACTTGGGCTGGCATTTTCTTTTACCTCTTCAAACATTTTTATCAAAATTTCCAATGATCTGATTTCTGTCAGGATTCAGCTGTTCTTGGCCTTAAATTCTCAGATCCTCTTGGGCTGGCTAGACGGAAACCCATGTGATGGGGCCTCCATGATTTCAAAGCTTGATGAATGTGTCTCAGATTGACTTCGCTAACCGTCTTTTCAAATAGATCTCCTGATAGCTCTACGATTTTACTAGCAGTGATTTATTTTTTAATATTTTGCACTTCAAGCTCTGATAAATTCAGTGTTCTTTCTAAGCACTTGTACAAATTAGATTGTAGTTAAAGGAGGTTAGCATTTTTCCATGTTCAATACGTCAGGGCCCGATAAGCAGGCACTGCAGCTGGCAGTTTGCTTTTCTAGTCCCCACTGAAGTCTGCCCTTCTCTAAAGCCCTCCTTGGCTGGAGTCACCCCAAGAAGAGGTTTTCATTACCCGGGATCCAGAAGTAGCCATCAGTTTTGTTCTAATGGCCTCCAGTCACTCATTTGAAAGGGTGACCTTAAGTCACTAGCTACCTCCCAAGGCCTTGGCCTTGGGGGCCAGAAAACTAACTGCCCCAGAAAGGCTGCAGACCGGCTGAGACACAACGAGACTACCAGGCTACTGATAAAGATGTGAGTTTGAAGATGATGACCCAGAGAAGCAGAAAGGAGTGTAACGTGGGGGCAGGGGTCAGACCTGGTTTGATGTTTGTCGTATCACTTAGAATGCTTTTGATTGCAAGTAACAGGAAAACCAGGGCAAACTGGGATAAGAGCAAAGGAAATTTAGTGGCTCATGTTGGTCCACGAGGCAGAGCAGGCTTCTGAGTCGATTGTTCTAGGGGCTCAAGGACATCAGCACCTCTTCTCTCTACCGTACTGTTTCAGCTTCAACCTCAGACTGATTCCCCTAATTCCCTTCAAGGCTGCTAGATTGGCTGCAGGTTGCCATCAGGCTTCCTCATGAGGGGGCAGCAGGAGAAGAAAAGGGAGAACTGGTTCTCACAACCAGTGCAGGAAAAAGTCCGCCACTTCAATGTGATTGGCTAGGGGATATGCCCTGAACTCATCGGGTACGGTCTGGTTTACCTGAGCCAATCCCTGTGCAAAAACGATAGGCCTTCCGTGGTTGGTTTCAACCAATCAGAGTGACTCATTGGAGTTAGGGGTGGAGCTGATGGCTCAAAACGAAGAGTGCGCTAGCCCTCGGGGGGGAAGGGAGGCCGGAAGGGGGCAACCGCCGCGTGGTGATGCTGGCTCTGCTCCTGTCATCCCTGCATCTCCTTATTTAACCTTTCTGAGCCTCTGTTTCCTCATCTATAAATTGACGATTACCTTGATACCCACATCCCTGGTTGTGGTAGAGATTAGGAAGGAGATAAGAATAATAAGGAGCTTTGCACTGTGCCCGGCACACCGTAAGTGAGGGAAAAGATCAACGGAAGTAGGTACCCGTCGTATGTGCACATTACATGCTTTCTCGGGCTCGTTTCCAACAGCTCTTCCCCCTTAGTGGCTGCGAGTGAAATGCCTATAAATGGACAACAGAGACTGTTCAAAGAGAACACTGATGCTGATATATCCTGACATTATTTAGGTGAAAAAAAACCCCTCAAACTAGGCAGTTCTAATGACATGCAGAGTAACGCTTAGTTGAAGCATGCTAGTAATAATGGCAGTAATAATATTAAAACAAAGATGAAATGAAGAAAAAGAAGAAAACGAAGACAGAAGGGGAGTAGCTGCAGTTCACCCAGCACGGATAAATGTTGTCCTAGGCACTGGACATGAGTCGTGAGCCCTTGACCCTGGTTTTATTATATCTATTTGTACACGAGCAACGGAACTTTACCTAAGCTAAGGAGTTTGCCTGGCGTCAGTAGCCATTAAGGGACAAAACCTGGATGTGAACCCAAATTACTATGACTCCAAAGTTCATTTCATGTCTGTATTTCAAAACTACTTGCAGGGGCGCCTGGGTGGCACAGCGGTTAAACGTCTGCCTTCGGCTCAGGGCTTGATCCCAGCGTTATGGGATCGAGCCCCACATCAGGCTCCTCTGCTATGAGCCTGCTTCTTCCTCTCCCACTCCCCCTGCTTGTGTTCCCTCTCTCTCTGGCTGTCTCTCTCTGTAGAATAAATAACTAAAATCTTAAAAAAAAAAAAAAAACACTACTTGCAAAGAGGGTGCTCTCGTTCATTCATTCCCTCACTCAGGCTCCCAGCAGCTGGCCCCGGAGCCCCTGCCATGACTGGTGTTGGGGAAAAGAAAGATGAATAAGACCCAGCAGTGCCGCCAAGAACCAGACAGTGTCCAGGGCCTGGGATTCCTGGCTTATTCGAGGAGTTCCCAGGGCAAGGCTGTCTGGAGCGGGGTTTTGCGCTCTTTCTCAGTCAAATGAGAACTGTTGAATCACTAATGATGATGGAGGCACAGCGTGCTCCATGGCTTGCAAGACACAGGGGGCTGCCCTCTCCCCCCAGCTCCCTCTGCCATCTGCTCTCCTCAATGAGACAGTTGAATCTTGAGCTATCTCAGGGCGAAGGAGGTCGGACCGTCAGAGGTCACCTTAACTCTCCATAACTCTGCTCCAAAGAAATAATTGTTTCAGAGGGAAATGGCTGTGACCAGCCAGATTCCTCTTTATTCAGAATCTGGACTAGATGAAGAGAATGGGTCTTGGGAGTTTATATTGTTGATTCTGTTCAATTCACTCATCTGTGTCGCGATGGCCTCTGTGCTAGGGGTATGCAAATGAGGATCACAGTGCCTCCGGCCTCTGAGGTCCACAGGCTGGCAGAGCAGACAGAGGCACGTAGAATGTAGTACGTATTAGAATGGAATTGTCTGGTATGCCTCCGTATGGCTGAACAAGTTGTTGAAATTTCTGCAAATAAGTCCAGACAGGTAAACACATGCTGTCCTGACTGCCGATCCACCTGCCTCGCAGTGTCCATCTTCTACTTTGTCCGCCCTGACTCCTCCTCAAGGATCCTTCCCACCCAGCGGCCTGTTCCCCATGATCCCCAAGCTTCCCCTGCCCCAGCACCGCAGTGGCCCTATGTTTGGATTGGTCTGCATCTGAACACACCAGTTTTTAGATATTTCGAGGGTCATCTCTGAACAAAGGCACATACCATGCGCCTCCTGCGAGTCGAGGGATGGGGAAGAAAGGTTGGGACCAACTGAAGGGACAATGTCCCCAGGGAGAACATGTATGGGTGGAACATCTGTTGTGGCCTTCGATCTCTGGCCACACTTCCATCATGCTCCCCAGAACTTCCCCCAAGTCTTCTCACTTTACCCCCATCCTGCAGTCATCCTGCTCTGAGTCCCAAGACAGCCACCTCCTGCTAACGTCAGCCCAAAGGAGCAGATATGGGTCAGAAATACAGGGCTCCCGTGAATTGAGGTGGGAATCAGCTTTAGTGTCCTCTGAACTTTGGCTTTTGTAGGAACACAGGACTCAACAACCAGATGGCTGGATACTTTTATCTGATGATTGGAACTCTATCCATTAGGATGCTTTCAGCTACTAGAAAAAAAAAAATCAAACTGGCTGAAACAAAAGGGAAAATTCAAAGGAAAACACCATGGACCCCAAGCATGGTTCTGTCTGTGTCTGAGTGCACACAGTGACCTCAGTGTCCGTGTTCTGCCATCCTCAGTGGGCTTCCCCCTTCATTGTCGTAAGATGGTGAGTGGCAAACAAAATCAGAAAAAGGTTGTATGTTCTGGTGTTTCTATCCTCAGAAAAAAAGAAATCTGTGCCCACAGCCCTTCAGTTGGCTCATCCTTCTGTCTCATCGTCAGAAATGGATCACGTGTTCACTCCTGTTCAATGGCCAATGAAAGGACTGCGTCACCCTTGCTGGCTTTTTCAACCAAGATTCCCAATTCCTTTGCCAGCAATTAGGAATGTGTGCTACTAGAATCTACTTAAAAGAGAAAGGTGGAATTGGAGAAGATGATGTTGGCAAGTGAGGTAGGGAACATGGGGGTATGTCACTGGAAATCAGAAGTTGAAAGACAAAGGATTTTGTGGAGTAAAGAAACCTGGTTTGGAATGCTAGTAGTACTTAGGCCCTTGTTTCAGTTGTTAATTACTATGTGACAACCGCCCCCAAGTTTGAGGGCTTAAAACGACCACCATTTATTATTGCTCACTGGTCAGCAGATCAGCTTGGTGGTTCTGCTAATCTGGGCCGGGCTCATCTGAGCTCTTCTGGACTCGTTCAAGCATCTTCAGGCAGGAGGCTGGTGGGGGTGGGTTGGTCTCAGCTGAGATGGCTAATCTGTGTTCCACATGGCCCTTCATCCTCCAGCAGGCTTGTCGGGGCTGGCTCACCCGAAGGCTCGCCAGAGTTCTAAGAGCAAGAGTGGAAAGAAGTGTTGGCGGTCCAGGCTCAGTGCGGGGACACTGTCAGCGAAGCCGCATTCTAATGGCCAAAAGCAAGCCGTGAGACCAGGCGAGAGCTGCAACATCACAGTGCAGAGTGTGTGCGGAGTGTGGAAGAATGAAGAACGGGGATCACTTTGGCAGTCAATGCACCACCATGACTTTTGCAAGACATTTCTTTTCTCTGCACCACCGTTTCATCACCTCTAAAATGGCACTGATAATAGTATGACCTCCAAGTCTTATTTAAGGATTGAGACAATGCGTGTAAATTGCTTAACCCAGTGGTGGGCACATAGTAAGCATTAAATAAGTACTAGCTTTTATTACACTTGTATTTAGGATTGTAACTAGTCTTATTATCATTATTATTATAGTTGCTTTAATGATTATTATGATTTTGAGTGTCTGTCTGCTGGGTTATATCTCCCCCTAGGATACAAGCCTAGTGAACTGATTTCCAAAAAGCCCAGACTTTATGGAAATCCTAGCTGACTCCCCAGAAGCCTGCTAATCAAGGGAGGGTGATTTCTGAGAGCTCCCCATCTGCCTTCCTCCCGCTGTTTGGTGACTGCTGTTGTCTCTGGGTTTTTGCTGTGCTGGCTGCTTGGAGCTCCCTGAGCTCTATGGCTTCGTTGAAACCCTCCAAGGAATGGTGGTTAGCTGCTATTTCAACAGAAACCACTAGTTTTTGGAGGAGGGGAGCAGGCTTCACTCCCGAGACAGCTGATTTTCTCTCCTTTCTGCTATTCCATCTGCGCCCAGTGCTGAACCCTCTAGAGGGGACAACATAGTTCATGGTGCCCAGTGTGGGCTGTGAGTGAGGGACGGAGAAATCTGCCAGCCTCATCTCGCACTTAGCCTCCAAGAATTAAAACCAGTTGGCAATTTCTTGGAAAAGGGAATTTGTCTCTTAAATCTGCAAAAGGGGAGTTTTTTGTTTCACGTTTTTGGGTTTTTTTGTTGTTTTTTATGGTGGTTTTCTTCACAACGGAAAAAACCTCCCGATGATGGTCCTGGTGTTTATACCCCATGCAGACTCTGCAAGCACCAAGGAGCAAAGGCACAGGAGCTCCTTCCGCGAGGCAGCCTGCTAATTTCATTTGCCACCACAGTTTTCCCATCTGCTAAGGGACCGGCCCAGACAATTTTCCATGTATAATTCACAGTCCTTTGTAATTTCATCTTGAGCAGAATCAACAGCTTGATTGAAATGCCATGGCGAGGATTCAAAGGGTGGCCCTCCCATCTTCTGGCCTTGCCCCGTGCCGGCGCTGGCCCTTCCCTGTGCACACCTCCTCTCTGTCCCGCTCTCTGAGTCTCTGCTCCTCGCTCCCTACCTTGTTTCCTGGCCGGTCCAGTGCTTCCCAGTCTTTCCCATTCAGCAAGCCCCATATCTCTGGCTCGCCAATATACTGCCACCGCGGCCATTGTCAGGGCGCCGCGAGCTAATTGTGGCCCCCGCCCCCACTGCATCTGGCCAGGGCTAAGACGGATGCTCAATTTGCATTATTTATGTCTTTCCTCATGTTCCAGTGATGTGCTTGTGCATAACATATGTAAAATTCTGCTGACATTGGGAATTCATTTGGTTTGCGATGCTAAAAAAGCGGGGTGGGAGGCAACCTGGTTTGTGTAAATTCACAAGTTATCAGGCAGCTTCGCCTTCTTTTCCCTGAGACTCGGAAGATGGTTCCTCATGAGAGTTCTTTGGATTACACTTGACGGTCGGGTGAGCTCCTTTCCTTAAAGAGCTTTGGTTCCATTTGGGCTGTCAGTCTTCCTCCTTCAAATGGGGCAGGGTGAGGGACTGAGGCCCGTTTTGAAGTTCGATGCAAGCCTGTCCCTGTGTTGCAACTACAGCCAGAGACTATCAGAGCCCGGAGGCCTTAGAGCATCTCATTTAATCTCTTCCTTTTGTAGAGGAGCCACTGAGGCTGAGAAGCAGGAGGTGGCTGGCCAAGCAGTGAGCCACAGTTTATCATGTGACTCGGTCCTTAAATTCCTTCCAATACCACATTGCCACAAGGGGGCCGGCACCCTTCCAGGCACTCTACTTACTGTCTCATTTAATCCCCATCAAAGACTCAGGCACTAGGACTTGCCATCCTTCTCATTTCATAGAGGAGGAAACCGAGGCCCAGAGAGGTTAAATAGGTCACAAGGTACGAAGGTCACACAGTACTAAGCAGCAGAGCTAGGACCCAAACCCAGGGAGCCCGGCTCAAGAGTCCCCGATCTACCCGCGGTGTTCCTCTGTCCTAAGGCCTCTCTGAGCCACGTTGATTACAGAAGGGTGCCCAAAGCCCTCACTTTGCAACATCAGGCCTGCTATGATCCTGCCCCTTCTGACCTTCTCAGCTTCATTCCTGCTTCTCCTCAGAATGTAGCCCAGGGTTGGGAAAGGCAGTCTTGGGCACGCTGTCTTTCAACCCCTGCTCGGCCACAGAAGATGGGCCTTGAGCCTGGAACATTTCCTTTCCAAGATATGGGGAGCCCACACAGCCTCTGCGGAATAGCTTTCGCTGCTTCAGACCACGTGTGCTCCTTTGTACCATTACGCTCACCAGTGGCCCTCAGGCACACCCCAGTGTTCTGCATTCAAGACCCCAGGGAAGGGAGAGGGTCATTTTGTTGCAGCATGAAATGGGGGGTGCAGTCACACTGCCCATGTGGGCGCAGGGTGGCTCTGTGGGCCGTGGGACCGGACACCTGGCTAGGGGCTGGATCGTTCACACGTTTTCCACAGAATACTCTTTGTTACGCCAACTCGGGCTTTCTTACCTCCCCAGCTGAGCGCTGTCCTAGCCCATTTTCTGATGTCATAATCACCACTTAGGGCGCAGGTGATGGACAACAGAACAGCTAACTCCCCAGTGGCCCGAGTGTGAATCTCCCTCCTCTGTGGACTGGGGCAGGAGGAAAGGACATGAAGAAAGGGCCAGCTCCTCCTCCCGGGGTCAAGCTAAGGGTACCTTCCTCAGCTTCACCTTGACCTGACTTTCCTGCAATATTGGAGCAAGGGTTCCATTAGATCACCACACCAGTTGACTATTATGAGCCAAATATCATGAATATTATGTTTGTTATTGAATAATAAACCACTTTCAATGACTTATTAACACACATTGCAGTATTATCTTGGTAAGAGGCAATAGCAATTTTACTAAGGAAACTCCTAGGGGATAGTCCTTAAGTTCTATGGACGACATATATTTCATATATATAATTCTGACACACTTTTATGTCATGTTATGGGATGCATTCAGAAACTAATTAATAACTATGTTCTCTAAGCCAGTTGTTTTCAAATGTCAGTTCATAACAAAGCTTTCACAGACCCACCAAAATAAGGGCAAGAATATAATGTGTGTGTGCTTAAAAATTTGTGAATGTCCTTTCTTGGGAAGCAATGTCACTTATTCAAAGACGGTAGGCTCTTGTTCTTTTAAAATTATCAAGGGCAAGAGGAAAAGGCAAGAAATGTTCTTTCTTCTGTGAAGTAATAGTGTTTGTCCTATTGGGAAAGTCTTGAGATATTGTATTTCAATTTCTTCATTTTTTTGATATTCTATTAGATTCTTGGTTTATTTACTTTATTTAACTAACTCATTCGAACGCTAAGCAACTGCTGTGTCTCCTCATGGAGAAGATGATACATGTCCTAAGCTCTCCAGTCCAGAGTATCTGCTCAGAGCTGGTGAGGCTCTGTCCTCTGTCTTTCTGGCGGCCTCCTCCTCAGAGCCCTGCCTTCTCCCGGGCTCTCGTGCTCTCACTCAGCTCGTGATGGGCCCGTCCTGACGTGTGGCCTCGCAACAAGGGGCCTGTAGCCCAAATGACCCTCCACGTTTCTACTCTTCTGGCCCCAGGTCTCACCTATTAGTTGAGGGCAGGTATTGGCAGCTGTGAGACTTCGCGGCAATACTTTTCTTCGGGCTTTGGTGTTATAACCCAGGGCACTTATTGCTCCAAAGGCTAATTTCCTAGCGTGGAATTTCAGGCAGTGAGGCTACGTGTGGCTGCCCTGGAGAGCTAGTCTTGAGCACTTCAAGTTAGACCCCTCCGGGGCCCTCCTGAATGTCTGTCCTTGACCCAACCCGGCTGCTGGAAACACCAGAGCACCAGAAGACTCAGCCCTTCCCTTGAAGTCGGACACCGAAATCATCAACTGCCCGTGGGGAAACGTGTGGAAGGAATAATGATCATCTACTGCGTCTCCCCACCAATTCCCCGTGTCCCTTTGTCTTGCTCGCTCCTTATAGACCCCGTCTCTCTTTCCTCTCTTCCTTATCTTCTCTTGCTACAGAACATTTTATTCAAATAGTTGAAAAATGTGTGTAGTTCGTATATCCACACATTGATAATCTCTGTGGATTCTAAGATCTTTTGCGCAAATTGGGGATGGCTTTTGAAACTCTTATAAGGCAGAACTAGCAGGAGATCAAGGACATTCAGCTAAGAACACAGCAATCCTTATTAAAATAGAAATCTTCAAATTTTCTCTTGAAAACTTAAGAGAATGGCCATCGGAGGCCCAAAGAGGAGGAAGTATGTGTGGAGGAAGGGATATGAAGGAAAGAACCAAGCAATATAGCTTATGAAACCCATAGAGATAGAGTATCTATCAAGTTATGGTCCGGGAAATGTTTTTACTCTTCCTTAAATGTTCAGTTATACGATCTGAGAGAATGAATGCTTATCTTGGGAGATGTGTGCATTTAGGGAAACATATGTCTGAAACTCAAGCTGTTGAAGAGATTCTAGTAGACGAGCCCATGCCCACGCCAGATATGTTTTATATGCCACGCTACCCCACAGTATGACCCTTCTAGGGACTTGGGATGGCAATGCCGCCATTCATTATACTACTAAGGGTCTCCTTCTGCTTCCTTACTTCTCAGACTAGAGGCCCTGTCTCTATCCCCACTTCTGTAGCTGGGCAGGATCACAGACGCTTTCTGCTATCACCCTGTCTGTGGTTCCCCTACTCTCTGCCAGCAGCTCACCTGGTTAGGTTCTTCGTCTGTGGGATGACCAAACCTTCCATCACATGATCTGCGTGCTTCACAGCCTTGTCCTTAATGAGTTGCCTGAATTACCCGTTGCCAGGGATCATCTATTTGAATCCTATTTGATGTCATTATCTTCCATCTTTTTGATATGAAGATGTGTCCTTACCTGCCTCTGTAGCTTGGCTAGAAAGGCAGATACACACTGAAATTTAAAACCTTAAGAAAGGTACACAAGTGAAGTATCATTGGCTAAAATACAACATCGTTGCCAAAAAGTTGAACTTGAATCTGATCGAACTTCTAGATCTAACTAATAATTTACAGGAAATTTAGAGGAAAGGGACCTGATATCTTTAATAAATTGGAGGGAGAGAGAGAAATTGAGATTTAAAGACAAAAGAGACTTATGAGACACATCAAACTATTGCCATGTATGGACCTTATTTGAATTCTGATTGAACCAAAAACCTCTTTCATTTCATTAAGAGGTGAATATTCAGTAATTTCTACTTTTTGTGCTTAATAATTTAAAGCAAAGTTTATAAGAATAGATTGTTATTTGTTAAATATCCATGGTAGAATTTTTAAAAATATAGCATTATAGGCAAAATGAATAAAAATATCCACTTCAAATCACATACATAGTTTGTTACAAAAAAGTAAAGTAGAGTGTTCAATACCAAGACTTTCAAGCATAAAAATACATTCTATTAGGATGAAATTATGGAGGATGATTAGAAAATAAATGAATTATGAAAACTTAGGAAAATAAAGAAATGCAAAATTTCAAGAGTTTCTTTCCATATTTTTTTTGTTTTAAATCACGAGCTGGGTATCACCTGCTCTGCTTCTTAGATGCCGTGGATACATTTAAAAGGATAATGTCGGGGCGCCTGGGTGGTGCAGTCAGTTAAGCTTCCGACTCTTGATTTCGACTCAGGTCATGATCTCAGGGTCCTGGAATCGAACCCCATGTTTGACTCTGCACTGAATGGAGAGTCTGCTTGGGACTCTCTCGCTCCTTCTGCCCCTCCCCCCCAAGAGCTCACTCTCTCTCAATAAATAAATAAATAAATAAATAAATAAATAAATAAAATCTTGGAAAAAAAAAAGGATAATGTAACTGTTTGTTTTTTGATGTCAGTCTTTAAAACACGCCAGAAATTATGTCCTCTGTGACTGTTACAATTTGGGACGAACCCCTTTAGACACCAGCCTACCAGTGTGACTAGCGTACACAAGTTTCAGAATTCTTTCCAGTGAGACACAAGCACAAGAGTTTGAAAATCCCCTGAAATCCACCACTCCTCGCGCTTTTTGAACAGGAAGTCCTTCTGGGGCACAGCCCTTTCCCCCAGTCTTCAGAGTGCATTGCGGGGAGCCCCCTGTGCTACCCCGCGAGCGGAGTCTGCTGTAGCCCTGAGGGGCAGGTGTCTGCTTCTCAAGGTCAGTCGCTCATTCGTCACTTAATGAATGTTACTGGAGCAGCCACTCTGCTCCGCTCAAGAACCTGTGCCGGGCCCTCGGGAAATAACCTCTGGAATCACATTCAGTGTTAAATTCTTTTTTTAAGTCCTTTTGTGACAGAGCCTAACACCGACCAAATTGTTCCGCTCCATCCTAACTCTGCTGGACGAAAATAGTGAGACAGACGCGTACAGTGTCCTCTTGAAAACGGCAACGATCTTAAGGTGGTCGCGGGCAAGCATTAGACGTGCACGAGAAAAAGAATATTTCGGAAGGCGAGTCAATGTTCCAAAAATTGAAATCTACTCTTAATTAAAATGGCTTCTTGGTTCTCTGGCAGGACCCCTGAAGAGGTGACTGAAAAGCCAATTCATAAGGAAGTCCGTGTCAGAAAACACCTCCTTATTACTGGTGGACAAGAACGTGCACACACGCAAGTAAGACAAGCGATGAGTCATATCAGTATTCCAGATCCGTCACTCCGTGCAGATGCTCCCAAGATTCTGTGTACACAGCGTTCTGATCTGGAGATGATTTACCTGCCGCAGTCTGACCAGCTCTGTTCAACAGAGTCGGCTATATTTTTGGGGGCTAAGGTGACATTAATAGTGCCCGTATTTATCGAGGAGAGGAGACACAGAGCTGCGGGCTGCATTTCTGAGGCGTGGGGGCTCAGTTGTGCTAAACCCGGTGAGCTTCTTGCAAAGAGATTTGTTTCACTCTCGGTTATGCATTTCTAGCCACCTGCCTTCCTTAACCTACACGCACTCACTTGCACACTCTTGCACACTTCAGGGTGATTCTTGCACACAGCTATCCCTTTGATTGTTCAAAGAAAAAAAAAACCCTGGGGGATGAAAACTTGCCAGTCCTTCCGGAACAACACGTGAGGCCTGACCCCTCTGGGGGTAGATGGGTGGGATGCTGTCTGCAATCTAGTTTGTTGCTTCTCTGTGTTTTGTTTGGTTTTCAGCAATCAGAGAGCCGGCCCCTGCCCTTGCACAGTGATTACTTAAAGCATCAAAAAGAGATCTGGTCCACTGTTCTCAGGAGCTGACTCTAGGCATCATAGAACCCGAGGATTTCTGCTTGTCCCCTTTATTGACTCACCCGTTCAAAAAACTATTTATTGACCACCTATAATATGCAAAGCCCTGGGCCAAACGGGAGGCAGAATCTATGTATTCCATAGATTCTAAGCCATGCATTTTTCGACATCTTATTGCCTCTGAATTTGGGCTGTTTCCATGGCAATGCCTTTTTTCTCAGTGGCACCTAAAGCAATTCCATGTCTTCCGACCAATGACCTCTTAGATTTGATGGGATACTACATTGTCTGCAACTTCTCTGCTTTCACCGAAAGAACATGCAAAATAAGAGAAGGCGAAACTCCCAAACTGGCAGACTTTCCACTTATCAGCTCTTGCAGAAAAAAAAAAAAAAAAGTAGTAGTCTTGGAGCTTGTGTGATTTGAAGATGATCTGTGTGTTTCATTTACTGACGCTCTCCCTGGCCCTAGGAACAGATCATAACTGAGTGGGGATTATCTATTGTTATTCTGTGGTTCTTAAATTCACAAATGACTTTCTTCACGGCTGTAGAGTGAGTGTGTGTGTCTGTGTGGGTGTAGTGCTTTCTACCAAGAAACTTATTTGGAAATTGATTTTTGATCCGTTGTTGAAGCCATAATTTGAGGAGACGGTTTCTTAGGATACATCGATAGTATGTCAGTAGAAACTAACTAGCATTACTTTTAACAGAGCAAAAGAAAGGTTTTTCTGTTAATATTGTTCATTCAAACGTTTTCTGAGTCCCTGTGATGGCTCTGACACCACAAAGGACTGTTAGGGGGCAGAAACAAATGGAATATTACTTTGGCCTTCACAAGACTTACAATCTAAAGGAAAAGGGAAATCTGTAAACTTGGAACGGTCACACAAGGAAGCATAAAATGAGTCAGGTCATCAAGACCCAGGGATGCCTCCAGGAGATGTGGGTCATTCCACGGCAGTACATGGACTTGTAAATATAGCAAAACAGAGGCTGCTCCACTTCCTCTGAAAAGTGCCTACATCCCAGACAAAGACCCCAGAGGGGCTGAGAATAGTGTCCCGAAGCAGCCCTTCATGGTTCATACAGAGGCGCACCCTTCATAAGGGAGGGGTGGCGAGGACTATTATTTTGGAAATTTCATCATCAGCCACATTTTTTGTGCCTCCTAGAACTGCCGCCATTGCTTTCTATCCAATGATAGGTCCTATCAGTAATGAGTTTATGCCTGTCATCTCATCCCAAGAACCTCATCCTCTTTCTTCCCTGCTCAGCTTCTCCTTGACCCTCCCAACGCTCTCAATCGCTTACAGAATCCTTCCTTCTCCTCATATAACACTATCTTCCCTTTTTTTGAACTCCAAGCTCTTCCAGACAGGAACTGAGCCTGTGTGACACAAAGTAGACCCTAAAAATAAATGTTGTCATATCAAGAAGGAAAGAAAGGAAGAAAAAGAAGAGAAGACAGCCTCTCTTCTTGATTCTGTGAGTTTACTAACCTGAGGGGAATTTGGGACCATCCACAAGCAGGACATGGTAGCTTGGACTGCAGAGAAAGTCCCCCTCGGGGCTTCCCTCCTAGAACTAGCCGGGAGCAGTGAATCTCAGTGGAATCTTTCACCCCCAGCACATGTGACAGTAGATTTTCACATGAATGACAGATGGTTGGGGACCTAGTCCACTCACCTGGAATCCCCAGAATGTTGACTTTGCAGTCATTTTTCTGTCCGACCTGGTGTGCAAGTGATTAAAAGTGAAGTGATGGAAAAACACACTGTTGAAACCGCTCTCACTTATGGGGGAAAGGCCAGTCACTTGCCAATTTTGCTGTTTTATTGTTAGTAATGAATTTCTTGAGACAAACCGGTTTGTAGACACGCCAGCACCACCAGCAGCCCCCTCCCCAGCACACTTCCCACAGGGTCTTACCTGCCTCTCCCTCCTCCCCACCCAGGTCAGACGCAGAAGACAGAACCCAAAGCAGCAGGAACTCTTCCCTCACCCAGTATCCAAAATGGTGCCCAGCTTTCTTCTTTTAACTCCTAAAATACCAATAAACCTGTCAACAAAAGGTTTATAGGTTTATTGGTATTACCTGTTTAAAAAGAAGATCACCCATTCTAAATATGTTCCTCTTATTGAAAAACAAGACACACAAAACCTTTTATTTCCAGTGTGCTCTGGTTTAGGCTGCCTGGTTTGTACACCATCAGATCCTTTAATAATTCTGGGGAAATGAACTGGCTCATAGCCCTTCACCAGTGGGGTGGACATGCTCATGTTACAATCTCATCTTCCCATCCTTCTCAGCCGCGGGCGCCCTTACCGTATACCACACCATGGTGGTCGCTAGATAGATAGGCTTGCCAGATTCAGCAAGTGAAAGTTTACAATTCCTGGCTGAATTCAAATTCAGTCAAACAACAAATAATTTTTTAGTATGTGTATGCCTTATGCAAATTTGGGACACACACATACTCAAGATTATTTGTTCTTTGCCTGAAATTTGAATTGACCTGAGGGTTTGTATTTTATCTGACAATCTTATCACCAGAGACCATTGCTTGGGATTCACCAAATACCTTTATATCCACCATTTCTTCTGAGCCAAGGGATTGGAAATACTAAGTACCAATAATGGTAGCAGCTCAAGCATCGGGAGAAGGATGTGGGACTTCTTAGCATCTCAGAAATCCCATATGGGCACAGGTCCAACTTGTGTGTGAGAAAGGAGACAAGACATAGTGATGAGGGAGAAGGGAGGCAGTGGGCAAAGAGGTAAAAGATCAAAGGTGGGGGGCAGAGCATCTTCTGGGGACCACAGCAGACACGACGTGCCGGGCTACCCAGAGTGTCACGCCAGGAAGAGCCAACTCTGCCCAGTCATGCCTCCTCCTTCCTGAGTCTCCAGGAAAGTGGAGAACATGACCGAGCTTTGGAAACCATAATATTCAGACAGAAGAACTCAACTGATTTTCAGCTTTCATCCCTTTGCATCTTGGCCCAGGACTTTGACACAAGTTCTCATAAAAGGCTTGGCAAATATCTATAGGTGGGAAATGGTGATAGATACCTTGATAAGCTCAAAGAAACAGTTAAATCTGAGTGTGGATCATTTAATCACAGTATCTGGAATATATAAACATGGCACATATTATCTCCACCCCCCCCTTTTTTGTGGCCTCAAAATTTGATCCAAGTCTGGGAGTTAAAAAGTCCCATTTTGTGTAATCAGGTTCTGGTTGAACATGATTGCTGAATTATTTTAAATTGAAGACACATGTCTGGAGGCTGAGCTATATGTATTATTTCAGGATGGTGTCCATTAGGTCTTATCCACAGGGGCTATCTTCAACTTTTGCCACATTCAATGCATTCTTTATACATCAGTATTTGCAAAATGGTGAATCATATATAAGGGAAAATTGGAGGGAATATGGTACTCGTTAAAGGGTGATTTTTTGAAATTATCTTGAATGCATTATTCAGACCTGCTTCCAGTCTCCCCTGCTAAGGGTCCCAGTGCTGGTTGGAAATTTCCTGGGGGGAGAAAAAAAGGAATATTTTAAAGACAATAACAATGCATAAATAAACAAAACCCTGCAGTTGTGCAAGACCCTTTTGCAAGGCTACATCTTTGAAAACTTTACAACTGAATCAACATTTACTTTAACTCCTTGTCAACCCCCAACACTTGAAGTGTCTTAATTGCAGACCTAGATTGTTGCCGCGGCTGTGGGCTTTTTCCCTTGGAATGCATGTGTCCCTGAACCAGGACTTTTGTCAGACTTCACTTCACAAGGGCAGACAGTTGATTTTGTAAATTGTTGCATCATGCCAAGGGCTCCTGAAGGACTTGAAGGTTGCTGGCTCCCGTGAGGAGCTGGGGGCTGAGGGAGAGCCCGACGCCCAATCAGTCCCGAGGTCTGTCTGCACCACACGACACTCTCCCCCAGAGACGTCCTCCATAGCAAGAGCTGGGGCATCTGCTGCGTGGTCGTCGGTCCTAACTGCTTTAGTGAGGTGCAATTTCCACACCGCAGAACCGACTCATTCAGAACACGCAGCCCCGATGAGCACATTTCCAGAGCTGCAAAACCAGCACCACGACCTAATTTCAGAACAACTCCAGCATCCCAAAACGAACCTTGTGTCCACCTGCAGTCATCCCTCATTCCCGCCGCCAGCCTTTGGCGATCACTAAGCTACTTTCTGTTCCTACAGATTCGCCTTTTCTGGATGTTTCAAATAAAAGGAACCATATCATATGTGGGGTTTTTTTTTGGTTTTGGTTTTTTGTGGGTTTTTTGGTCTGGCTTCTCTCACTGGGCATAACGTTTTGAGGCTCATCCCTATTGTAGGATGTGTTAGTACTTCGTTTTCATTGCTGGAAAATATTTCATCATGTAGATCCGCTGCACCGTCGTTCACCCAGTCAGCAGTCGGCAGACGTTGATTTGGGGTTGCTTCTACTTTTAGGCCACTATGAAAAATGCTGCTGTGAACATCCACGGACAAATGGGCATTTTAAAATGAATTTGGAAAATATAATATGAATTTGAATGATTGGTAGTATCCTCCACAGTAAACTGTAAGTTGGATTTACTTTTTATTTATTCAAGGGGTTACCCATGCTTTTGTTCAGCTGCCTTTTGGAACATTCCAGAAAAAAGTAGACTCCCGAGTACTTTAAGAAATTTTTACCAGAGTGAGAACCTTAGTAATTCCAGGACATGAGGCACTTAAGAAAAAGGAAAGAAATCTGAAATTTTGAGACTAAAAGCCACCCTCAGAGCAGCCTCAACTCCTTCCATGCCAGGCATAACCCGGAGTTTAAAGAGCTCAGACCCACACACGCCGGTGGCACAGCCCTTCCTTCTGGCAGCCTCGGCGTGCACTGCCTGATTTCTGAAGGTCCTGCTGACTTAAATAACGCAGAGGCTACTCAGGGAGAAGTGAAGTTGGAAGTGGCAGGGAGGTGAACAGGTCATAACACGGGAACAGAGTTGTCAGGCTTTGTTTATTTTCATGCCTTCTAAGGCTTCAGCGACTGATAGGAGACGCTGGCAATTCTGTCATCGAGGAATGAGCGTTGCCCACGATGGGGAAGTAGCTTTATCGAAAAGTGCCCTGGCATGTTGCCCCCCCAATCACCCATGTAGAGCCATGAAAGACCCATGTCATGAGAAATCCCTTCCCAGAAATCATCATAGAAAGCAGGCATATAAAAAGCCAAATGGTTTCTAGAATGTGGTACTGATCAAAGTCAAGCCCAACATTCTTGTCCTGGCATGTCACTAACCTTCTCTGTGGCCTTGACCAGGTTGCTAACCTTGCTGGGCCCTGGTTTTCTCATTGCAAAATGAACGAGTTGTCATCCTGATTCTTGCCTACGGTTTTTTTTCTCCATTCAATATTCTGTTTCTCTGGCGACTTTGAAAACTTATACTTTTGAAACCCACATTTAAAAAGTTAAACCAGTATTATCATCCTGTTAGCAATCAACTTACTGATGTCAAGAGACACGATCTGGAACGCCAACTGGTGAATAATTAGCATTTGGAACACAATTTTTTTGAATGCCACACAGCGTCCCAGTGGCACTCCAACACTATTTGCAGAGAGGAAAATTGTTGTTGATTTTTCAACATATTCTCTTGCAAGTCATTTAACTTCTTTTGTGTCAGAGTTGGGAATTAAACCAACATTTTAGGGCTTCCAGACCTTTATTGTATCAATTAATCCGGATTGCCTGGGAGCAAAGAAAATAATCATTCAAGGGCCTGTGTAAAATAATCCACCATTAAAAAAAAACCTCTGACTCACTGGCCAAATAAAGCCATTTTCCCCCCTTGTTTTTGTTTTCCAGTTTAGGTTCTTACTGGAATGATGAGATCTTGCTGGAGAAAGGGCTTGGAGGGGATTATGTTTCGACAATAGGTGGTAAATCTCTATTCTCCCAAGAAGAAAAATGTTCCCTGCTGAGAAGAATGCCAGCCAGTCTTTTACCCCTTCTTCCTTGGTTGCCTGTGCTCCATCTCTCACCCAGGAAGCAACGTGACGTCTCCTGCCCAGCCTCTCGGACACACAGCCAGCTGTTGAAGGTTGACACTGCTTTCATTAGGACTTTCAAGTACGTCTCTTAATGGGAGCAGCAGTCTCTCTCCACTTCCCCACGGCGAGGATGCGCCATGGGGCTTACAGGGTCTCCTGTCCTTTCAACTCCTCCATACAGAGCCTTCCAGAGACCTGGCATTCTGACTGTTCTTCAAAGCCAGTGACCAGCCCCGTAGTGAAAGAAATCTGGGGACAGATGGTATGAAATTGAAATCACATCATCACTAGCTTCTCCCAAATGCTGGCCTGTTACTCTGGCGAAGCTCCACGAAGCTCTGTGGCACTCATGCTGATCTGATGGAGGCCTGCATCTTGAATGAGGATGCCCGAACATCAGGGCTGCTAGAGAGGGGGCCCATTAAAGAGGAAATTGCATTAATGTCGTGTGGTCCCTCCACGGCACTCAGAGCCACATGTGCATTTGAAGAAGTCCACATGCCACCAGACAAATGAGGAGGTCTCTTTTCACTTATAGACCCATCTGTTGTTGAAGAAAACCCCGTATCAGGGAGAAGCTATTCTGTGTTGGAAAGGGAGCCCAGGCCTTGAGATAGAGACGGCTGTAAGGTTTGCTTTGGTTTGGTTTTCTGATTTTCCTCTTTGAATTCAGCTGAAGGGTAATCTGGTGAGGGCCTCTGAGGCAATCGCACAGCATGGTGGGGAGACCCCGACTTTCTCTTTGGATTTGCTCTGGATGGAATAACAAATCATCAGGGGAGGGGAACAAAGCAAGAGGAGGAGGAAGGACCCTGACCCTGGAGGGATGGTGGGGATTCACAGAGAAGCCTGCACGGTGCTGGCCCCGCTCCTTCCAATGGCCAAACTTGCATCGATGCCCCCAACAGTGTATGGAAGCAATCAGGATGCTTTGGTTGCTGGCAACTCGTAGCCCGATGGTATTAGTTTATTTTTATGGTGAAGAATTATACTTCCTCCCCTCTTAAATATTGCAAAAAGGTATGAATATTGTATAAGTCTATAAATGTAAAAGTATTTTAAATGAAGAATTACATTTCTTTGAGTTTTTACTCAAAAAAGCATATCTTTTTCTACCCCATTGTCATTCCAAAAGGAGGGAGAAAAGCAGGGGATTTGAGGTTTGATGGTTTGTATTTAAAAATCCCTGCCTCTCCACCTATTACTTGGATGATTAAAATGAGTCTGAACTTCAGTGTTCTTATTTATAAAAATCAGCATAATAACAATGATTATTATGATGATGATGGCAACTTTAAATGATCATTATGAAAATGAAATGCTTTTTAAATTGTAGAGTCCTAATTGAAAGTTATTTATTATTATCTGTAGGAGGATAAAAAACCCAGTAAATTCACTGAAGCATCTGGAAAAGGTTTGTCTTATGGGCTTGTCATTAGCATGAGATGCAGAGAAAAACAGAAAATACCGAGATGAGCAGTGAGCTGGTTTGAACAACTTCCTGTGTGTAGTTCTCCTTCCGATCATGTCTCCAGGACGTCCTCGCTTCTCGAGCATATTTCTCTGGGCTTCGTAAATGGGGAGCTAGTGCTGTCAAAGAATTCAAAATCGTGTCAGAGAAAATCCCCCCGCCATCTCGCATCTCTTCCAACACCCTTTCCTTGGAGATCGGACACATTTTCCTGGCAAGATGTTCATTATTCAGATGTTGCTTTGCAATTTCTTTCAACTTCCGCTCTCCTGCAGGTTAAACTGTGCCTTTTTTTCAGGATATAGGGAAAACTTTGAAGAATGAGAAATTGGAGTCCATTGTGGATAAAGTTCTGGAATAGTCCCAGCAAAAATAGGCTTTGACAATATCGTCTTCGTCACGGTTGATTGTAAATGATCCATCACTTTCTCATTCATGTTATTGTAGAAAATACTGGAATCCTGAGTTTTGAAATTAATAAAACCCCTTATCGACAACACACTCTTCCTTTAATAGCTTATTCCTAACACAGACCCATTGTATGAACACCTACTGATCACGGGCTTACATGGATCACAGTACTGCATTTCTGCCCATGGGGTCTGAACTACCCACGCCTCTGTCCGTCGGGAGTAGCCTAGGGTTTTCTTTGGTTAATTCATGGAGAGAAGGTGGGAAAGACAGGACAGGAGACAGCCATATGATGCTCAACAGAAAGGGGCCCTGAGTTTGGACAAAAGGAGTCTGAGACGGTATGTTATTTAGAGGACTATATCTTTTTAAGGTTGCACACTGCCAAAATTCCGAATGAAAAGTACAGTCTTTGGATTGAGTTGGGCGTCATATGGATCAAGTAACGAGATGCGCTTTAAATTTTTTATTTTCATATGGATGTTATAGAGACAAATAGTTGCTTTTGCAATCCTGCTAGAAAGCATTCTAAAGCTTTTCCGAAGGGGGATGGTCAGGGATACTTTTGAAATATCAATAAAGATCTCTTGTCTAAGATAAAAAAAAATTCAAAACTTTGCTCAACAACGACAGGCATTTCGTGGATTGCCTGGATTTCATATTACAAATAGCCGAAGTACTTCTCTAGCTCCTGAATTTACTCCCTTCTTAGCTACTTTTCACATGAATTATGGGCATGCTAACAATGGAGAATCTTCTGACAAAAAAAAGCCATATGTCATAAAGAGTCTGTGATATTTTTTTTGTGGGCAATCATACTGATAATTAGCATGGTCATATGTGAAAAATAGTAACTTTTTGTTTCAAGAACTTTTTTAGCCCCAAATACACAGCAGACAACAAAGACATCACCCTTGTGTTATTGTTTTAAATATTATCAGTTTAATACAAAATCAATCTATTTTCTGGAAATGATTCCCCAATTCTTTGCTCTCCCAAAAGGATCTATATCTTTGTGTCTGTCTATCTGTTTATTTAACTGTCAGTCACCACTGTAACAACCTCTTTCAAAGAGAAGAAACAGGTAAAATCAGCTTGGGAGAACAATCCCAGTTAGAGAAATCCCAGGTACAGAAAAGAGCTAGAGCATAAAGGAACTCCTTTTTGTAGCAAATGATTCCGGACTAAATCTCTTCCATAAGAAACAAATTTTCCATGCAAATGAAACCTGGGTTTTATTTTTAAAGTATAGTGTTCTATTATTTTTGAATAATGATAGGAGATGTAATACGCCAGCATTTCTTCCCTATTTTATTGAGAATTAAGATATGTCAAAACTCTTTTATAACGTACGTCAAAAGCACATAAAGATCTTTAAATTTTATCAAAGGTTTTCACTTAAATAAATCAACTTTTTGAAAGATGATATCTTATTCTGGAGTGAATAGTTGCATAAATTCATACTCCTCTTTGTTAACAATTTTAAAAAGTATTTCTTAGTATAAAAAAATCAAAAGTATCTCACAGCCATTTTAGATGTTGAGAATTAATTTCAAACAACCAAAAATTATAGAAAGGCATATGTTGGTTTTCATTTTCACCAAGTGAGTTATGGTATTGAAAGTACCTGGGTCAAGGGACTTCCTCATGCCACAAAGCCTCCTGTGTTATTTACCAAAGAACCAAAGAAAGAAAATAATTAAATTTGGGCAGATTATACAGGTGAGAATATTGTTTAATCGTACTTTAAATGGAGTCTCCAAGGTGGCTGCTTTATATAAGAAAAGAGCCACAAACATAAATTTTATAAGTGGACTGTTCTGCGTTTGTAGAGGGAATGTTTCCCTTTCGGAATTACAGATACATAAAAATCATGCATCCCCGCTGGTGAAAGACCAGTAAACGTGGATGTGTTTTGTAAAAACTTAAATGCTGGAGGCCAATTCTCACAAAATTTAATGATCTTTCTGCTAATAAAAGCCAACTTCTTAAAAAAAAAAAGTAAGGAAAAGAAACAAAACATACACATTCTGAGTGTAGTATTTTCGAATTTCGTAGAATGGAGTGTGTGACGTCACCTACTTCATTTTTTTGGTTGCTCGTGTTTTTACAGTCGATTCTGTTCCCAGAAATAAATGGGCGCGTGAAATAAATACGGGTGTTCCTGGTTCATCTTGTCATGACTTTCTTGGATGGAAAACAGTTCTTGTTGAAAAAAATGACAATAAGGTAAAATAAGAATGAGGCTGGTTTTTTAAAGCAAAACAAACAAACAAAAAGAGGTGCGGAAGACAAAGGCCCATAATTCCCACTTTCCTTTCTATACGTTTGCCATTAAATTCAGGGATTTCGTGCACTGCGTGCTTGATCAATACCCACAGGGGACCCCTTTTACCGACGCTGTGTATGCCAAGTTTCTCTTTCATTATTTGGAACTCATCATGTCTCTCTTAGAATCAAATATTCCACTAGCTGGTAGGATTCCCTGGCTGGCTCACAAAATTCAGAAAAACCCACAATTTAGCTTGCTCGGTGTACAAGTAGTGTTCACGCAGCTGTCAGGTAAAACACTTTCTATAGAAAAGCTCATTCTCCGTCCCATCTCAGGGATTCAGCGCCTCCACCATGCGGGCCTGGGAGTGGCTGGGGGGGAGGGAGGAGGGAGAGACAGCGGTTCATCTTGATGACTATGAGCTCCTGAACTCTCTAGGATTGTCTGAGAAGATAAAATCATGACTCTTCTACGAATAGAAAATCTTATGTCAAAGATTTTTTTTTTTAACTCATTAGTTAATGAGGGAACAAGTAAGATGTTGCCATCGGGTCAGAATTCAAAGAATCACACGTATATGGGCAGTAAGGCATGCGAGATAAATGTACATAGAACAGGGAAAGGGTCTCTCCAGACCGAGAGCAGTGATCACCTACATTCTACCAGACATGAGTAATTTGCATTTCTATAGATAAAAGTCATTTTCATTATTACCAGTTTTCTACAACTCGCAGAATTATAAAGAAGAAAGCTGGAAAACAATGAAAAGTGAAGATAAATGCACCAGGAAGGACACTTGGTAACTTCTCTTTCATCTGCCACAAAGCGTTTCATGATTTTCTTCTGACACTGTGTGTAACATCAGAGTCCATCCAGGGCCGTCATATCCCTGATACTGTGAATTGGGAAAGAAATGCTGAATTCCAGAAAGCAATCCCCCCACTGTGTACTATTAAAGTCCATACCAGGGCTGCCCAACAGAAATACAACGCAAGCCACAGAGACAGCCACATACATCATTGTTTATTTGCTGGTAGCTGCTATCGGGGAGGGCCACCCTACGCCGAATTTAAAAAAGAAAAAGAACCAGTTACAATTAATTTTAGTAAAATGTTTAATAAATGTATGCAATCATATCATTTCAACATGTAACATATAAAAGAATGAATAAGGTAATTTATATTCTTTTTTCTTTTCCTTGTAGTGACAAACTTTCAAAAGCCAGTGTGTTTTACCCTCACAGCACATCTTAATTCAAAGAGCCACATTTCAGATGCTTTACTAGCCACATGTGGCCGGTGGCAACCAGACAGCACGGGTCTATATAAATCAAACATACATGAGCAAGCGAAGTTTTGCATTTCTCAAAATATTAATTAAAACGTTTAGGTCTATCTCAGCTCTTTCTATCCCCATACCATTATTTTTAAGGTAGCCGGGTTCTCTGATTTCGTCATTTTGGAATGAAGCATGATCAATGCCCAGGGAAGTGATAATTGGAAGTGGTTGTCTAGTGTGGCCCCGTGAATTTTCTCATTAGCAGCCTGTACTGTTTGTTGTCTTTTCCTGGGGACACCGTACTCACCCCTGTGATATGAGAGAGAGAGCGAAGAGCACACAGGGACACTGAGATAACCATAACAATAAACATAATATTGCTTTCCCTGTCACCTGAGTATGACAGCGCCCATCAAAAAAATTAACTTTTTTATTTTCATATCACCCTTGTGAGGTAAAGAGAGGAGGGGCGTGTCTCATAATCCCCTTTTCACCGAAGAAAGACAAGAGACACTTGGCTTCTTTGCAAGGGCGTCACGAAGATGTGTCCACCTCGGCATGTTGTCTGTTGTATAGACCTCAGCTGGGTACAAAAGGATCCCATTCAGAGTTCTGCCTCTCGAAGGGGAAAGGCCCCTCTCTCCAGCCTCCTTGAGGCAGAAGGGCATCCGTGCCAGGTGGGTGGGAGCAAGAGGGAAATAGAGAGGTGCCTGCCTCTCTGCGGAGCCAGAGAAGGGATGGTGTGGGGAACCTCCCTCTTTCAACCAACGTGTTCAGAACCTCTGTATTTATTTACTGCTTTTTATTGGGACTTCTCCCCACAGGGATTTCCGAGAAAAGAATGAAAGTCCCAGGGTCAGACAACCCACTGGGATCCCTCATAAAAAGCTTTATCTCAGATAGTTCTGGAGGAACACTTGGAATTCTTCCTTTCCTAGTATAGTCTGGTGTTTTATATAATCTGAGCCAGGAGAATAAACCATGGGGCTGTGTGTATGTGTGTGTGAGAGAGACAGAGAGAGGGGGGCAGAGACAGAGCCAGAGTCAGAGACGGAGGGAGAGACAGGGAGAGAAAGAAAAGCCAAAGGCTACCCTGAGACCCAAGACCTTTCCCCCTTCCCCATTTTCTTAGAACCCAAGGGCCTAAAATCAGTGCCCAGTGGCCTATGGACTGCCTTTCAATCCACCCCCCTCCCTCGGCTCCTACCCTCTCTTGAACTTTCAGAAGAGCACACAAGTCATTCTCCCCCTGCCCATCCAATCAACCATTTTGTCTCTGGTGGCTGCCATTTGCAATCGTCACCTCCCTTGCGTGAATGGCACTTTTACTGCCAGGGTACCAGTCATCCCCTTCAACAGCAAGTTCGTCTGTATTAACATCAGCTGCTTAATAGTGGCCCATTGAAGCTCTAGGCCCTATAACATTTGAATAAGGAGGGGGCTATTGCTTTCCTACTATAAACAGAATTGATTATAAAGCCAGAACCCAGAAAGGGCTCCTCACCCTTCATGCTGGCGTGAAGGGGTTTCGTTTCTCTGCAAAGCCTTCATTTGAGAGCTGGCTTCTCCAGGTTTTCGCTGCATTCCAGGGAGGGAGAAAGAAACCAAAGCAAACAAAGCGCCCCCAAAGGACCCTCTCCTCCCTCCAAAAAGCTTCTATTTTTAATTCTCTGCAGCTTTTAAAACAGTTGAATGGAGAGGTTTCAACAGTCTGTGGTGGAAGAGAATTCCTGCTCTCTCTGAGGACGCCCACTTCAGATAATCCCAGCTGGCCGGGGGACCCCAGGGCCCGGGCTGGGCCAGCGGGGTTTCTTGGCAGTTCCTTTTCAGCACATTCTGTCATCACAAAGTAACTTGCAACAACTGCGTTCTCCTCCCCACAAAGAAGTGGAAAGCATGTTTCGAGCTGCTTGCTAACTGCAGGTAAAGCGTACCTCCTTTCCCCCTGAGCTCTAAGGCTAAGAACACGTTTCTCCAGTGCCAGGTGCTTCATGGGGGCGCTGGACTTGCAACCAGGGATCCGTTAGCTCTCAGTGGGCTTTCTCCTAAGCCCCGCAGCCGCGCCGCAAGCTGGGTGGCATGAGGCAAGCCCCTCTTTGCCAGGTGGGGAAACACAGCAGACACAGGAAGCCAGCAAGCGGTTTTCCCAAGCATGTATGGAGGATGTGAGCGGCAAAAGCAAACATTCCTTGCGCGCGGCTCTGTCTGGTTTGGGGCCGCTCTGTCCAGAGCACACATTACAGGGCGCCATCCCATAGGCATCGGAGGAGCACCGTTGCCCTCGGTAGACGTTTCTCGCACCCTGATTCCCAGCCGTCTGCTCTGCTGTCCCGCTGGTCTGAGGCCGAGCAGCGCCGGGCAGCCCGGAGCACGGAGACCGCGGCAAGGGAGGACTCTCCTCGGCTGTCCTCTCCCTGATCCCAGGCTGCTTCGCTCCAGCTGCCTGGATCTGCAGGGCACACTTTCAAACGGACATATTTAAGGCAACTGGCCATAGAAAGTACTACACCCAAATAACCTCTCAGGGATCTTAAGGACAGGACTTGAAGGGTGGGGAGGAAGCGCCAAATTAGCCGTGGGTGTGAAGGTGATGAGACGGGCTTCAACCGAGTGGAGAATTAGACAGCCCGGATTTCAAAGTTCTCTCTGCCTCCTAATGTTACAGACATTAAACCAAGAATTTAAGTCCTTCGCCAGCGTGCTCTATTTCCTAATACAGATTTCTTACTTGGAAAAAGACTGCTTATAAATGTGCCCTCCTCTTCTCTCCAGCTTTCAGAGCTCAACTAAAGCCCATTTTCTATTAAATAAGGAACAAAGCAGTAGAAACCAAGAGAACTAATGCGTCTGGCCCATCCCCTGCCCATTATTTCATCCCAGCTCTGAATCCAATGAAGCCTTCTTCGTAATTCAGCCCTGAACTTGCTGCAGAAACTGGGGGAGATCTGGAGCATATGTTTTCAATTCATTTACACTTGACTCATCAAAACAGGCTGCCTTTTTAAAAAGAGCTATTTGATGTTTAAGGAATTATTTCCACCTTTTAAAAGAAACCTTCTAGAGTTTTTCTCTGTCCACAACAGGAAGCTGCAGAATGCTAGAAGAATAGAAGCTCAAACGCAGGAAGATTCAGGGACAGTTCAAAACTCAGAGCCATGAATTTAGAGAGGGTTCAAAAGTTGGCAAAGTGAACCCTCTCATCCCTGCCCACAAATAATAAATAACAATCACAACAAGGAAGAGGAGAAAGGGGGAAAGCCCCTGGAAAGCCATAAGTTATCCTGTCTTCAGCCTTACAGCTCTCTCCAACAAAGCAGGGGCTCTTCGCAGGACTTTGGTTGCGCTGCCTGCAGGGAGCTGTGCTTGTCTTCCGTCGTAAATTACCTTGCCCGGGATAAGCTTTCCTCCAGGTCCAACAGACAAGCAGCTCTGCAAGACCCATCACCCGGCTCTGGGCTGCTTAAATTATCCTTCATCTGGTTGTGACATCTGAAAAGCTAGAGGGAGAACGATCACCCCCAATCTGACCTTCCCATACCGCTAGGGCTTTCTTTCTTATAAAGGACCGCACCACCAGAAATAGACACGCCAGCGTCCTATTTGCGAACAGAAATAGGGGGAGGAAATAGAGCTTTCTCTACCCACGTCCCAACAAACAGTGTGATGTGTTCAAACTTGTTCACGCTAAACTAAAGATGTCTTTTTTTTTTCGTTGAGACGTGACCCTCGGTCCTTTTCCCAATGGGCACAGCCATCCCAGTGCTTCCGATCATGAAGTAAGGAAGTGAGGGAGGGCTGGAGGGAGATTTAAAATTCCCTTCATTTGCACTGTGCCATCAACAACCTTGCTGCAGCTTTCCAACCATATTCAGATGGGTACGCACACAGACGGCCACAGGCCACAAACATCTGAGGACCTCGACTTTTTGAGTCAATGGCAGCAGCGCCTTGAAATGTGATCAAGCCTTGAGAGCAGGTACCAGGCCAAGAGAAATAACTCTTATCCATAAAGAGTTCCATAGTAAATCAGAAAGCCTTTTCTTCCATATGTCACATGACATGTTTAATTTGTCTGCTTTGACAGAACGATGGCAAGCAGAGCTGACCATTAGTGAAATTAGAATGGGCCTTTGTGAAGAAGGGCGGACCGTGAGGTGTGGGAGGGCACAGTGAAGGGTCTGCGTGGTGGGCATCGTACGTTCTCCTGCGGGCTAGCTCCCTGTGACGGAGCAAGAAGGGAGGGAACTAAGATTTCCGGCCTTACGGGTTTGCAGCCCAGTCAGCCAGCCGATAGACACAGTACCAGTCATCTCGTCCAAGAAGTATAGCTTTTTTCTTTCCTCATGTGCTTCTCCTTGGAATTCTGCCTTTGTCATAAATGCAAGGAAATAACATAGATCCGTTCATTTTCATTTCAGCTTTTTGCTTCTGGAACACAAGATTTACACCAGAGATGGGAGAATGTACTCTCTCCCATGTGCACTTCCTGGAAGGGAAGCCGGTGGATTTACTGGTGTCAGGCTGACTGACCTTGGATCTGGTCATGCAATCTGTTGTGAAAGGAAGAGCTCTTTACCTGGAGAAGGAGCCCACCTTGATCCGGCCGACAAAATGGCTTTCAAATACCTACACTTTATTTATTTAGGAAGAAGGATCCTGGCTACTAGCTGTGAAGCCAGATACTCCCTTCCCTCAACCAGCTGGGATGCCCTATTACCATGGCATCGAAGAAGAGATTATCTTTTCTTCTGAATCTATATGGAAAGTGGGCCATTTAATCCTACCCTGTGAAGTAGGAATAATCTCTCCCCAGCGTTGCTGATGAGTAAATTGAGGCTTGGACAGAGATCAAGTCATTCCCCCAGAGCTACCTAGTGGCAAGAGCTGCATGCAAGTTGCCATTGGTGATATACATAGACCCTAATTCTTTATTTTTGCCCATTTCCTCTTTTCTGTTTTAATATAAGGGAAGTGTGATACACATACATGAAAGTGCATTAAGTATTCAGCTCTACAAATTCAGCATCTGGATCAAGAAACAGATCCGTTCCAACCCACAAGCCTCCCTCGTGCCCTCCTTCATGACTCACCCCCTTCAGTGGTTATACTCCTTTTCCCTGTTTGTGCCAGGAGCCCAGGGTGGGGGTATCATATTCGGTTATGAGCACGTGCTGTGGAAGCAGCCCTCCTAGGCTGAAATCCTGCCATACCTCTTACAAGTGGCTTAACTTCTCTCAGTTTTCTCAACTTTAAAATGGGGGGGGTTCACAGAACTACCTCACAACGTCATGGTGGAAGTTAAAAGCTATAGCACATCTAAAGAGCTTAGGTCAATGTAAACAAAAGCTCAGGGAAGCCTTCAGGAAGCACCAGCTACTATTACTGCCGGAACATTTGTTCCCCCTCTCAGAGACTGTCCACGGGACACTGGGAAGATGCGATAACTGAGCAAGGGAGAGGAAGACAGAGGAATTCCAAGCCAGCACATGCTGAATGTCGGCAGAAGAAAGAAACCCATCTCTAGGCTGGGGAGGGGATTCAAGCCAAACAGGATGAGGAAGAGCTAAACTAGACAGCTTTCCAGAATCAAGGGTTCTGAGTAACACTCTGACTTTGAAGCCTGGCGCTCTACACCAGTGCAAACGCCCCCGCTAGAGGCGAGCAGGCACGGGCGGTTCCAGATCATCCACGAGCTCCGTGACCCTCGCCATCTAGAAGTCGATGGGTACTTTTAAATTTCCTACAGCAGAAAGAAATGGGCTTGGAGTCTTTTCTGCCCAATTCACAGTTTAGTTCCTGGCATAACTTTTTAAGTAAAATAGATTCAGGCATTTTTCCATGGCACGTTTTTTAAATATTTTTGCGCCACTTGAAATTTTTTTTTTACCCATTTAATTTGGAACTTCTCAAAACTCTCTGCAGTGTAAATCAAAAGGAAATAGCTTGTTTAAAGCATAGATTCTGAGAAACCAGAAGCCTTGGGAAAATAAAAACCCAAGATTGAGAACTTGCTATGCAAATTTCCTTTTTTCCCCCAGCTCAAAGAAAGGCACTTACTGCAACATCTACATATTTAATGAAATACTTAACCAAGTTATCAAAGTTAAAAAAGAAAAGAGAGAGAATAATAAAAACATATTTCAAGTAATATTAAGAATGACAAACATATAATAGCAATTTGAGCCCTTCGTTGACTACAATAAAGCATTAGCACAGTTTAGGTTCCCAACAAGTGTGACAAAGATCGGGGCCTGATACATTGATTTGTTCAGTTAAGACCGGGTTCAGGAAAACTCAAAATGGATTAGAAAAGAGGCTCGTGCTTGATTTCTCTCTCTCCCTCCCCACCCCCACCCACCCCCCACCCGGGACATTCTGGGTTTACTCCCACAGGTCCGACGTTCTGATAAATCCAAGTCAGGGAAAGACCCACCTCTGCTCCAAATCTCCACCCTGGAAATCTCCCATCAGTACTGGCTTCTTGGGAGGAAAGAGAAGAGACTTGCCCCCATAGGGAGTGTTAGGAGNTTGTGAGATAAGCAGACCAGAGATAACTATTAAACTCTACCGCCGTGCACTTTCCAGTCCTGATAGATCTTTGCAAGGCCGTGGAGATAACGTTACTTACAGAGCTTTTCGACAGCGTGGCCATGTCTCCGGCCAGGCCCTCTGTCTAATGGGAACAGAGCGCTTCCTTCCTGGGTGGCTGGCTGGGGCTGGAACAGTACGTGATGTTCAAGATAAGACAACGGAAGTTCCGAGCACTGAGCTTGCATGGTTTAACCAAATGAGGTAAAACAAGAAATGGAAGGACAGTGAGAAGCTGCCTTATATGCAGCCTTGTGTCAGAGCCGGTGCAGGGATCTGGAGTCGGACAACAGCTCTCTCAATCATGGTGGGATGGTTTTGTCCCTGCCCCTTAGCTCTGCACAGATAGAAATATGAGATGAAGCAGCTTTGTTACCTTTTAGGGATATCGTAAATACCAAAGAGATCATCGTAAAGTGATTCTTAATGCCCTTGAACTTGCTTTGAAAGATGAAATAAATGGAATTTATAATTTCTAGTCCAGCAGCTAAAGATTGTGTCCACCCATTTCTAAAACCAGGGATGACTGTTTGATCCCTTAGAATCCTCCAACCCTTTACACAATTGAGCTCACTCCGAACAGGATGCTGGCCATCATTACAGCCGTGGTAGTTGGCCTCCAGACTTTGACCCAAGCTGACCCAACTGTGCGTGGCCCACATGACCAACTTTCTGTCCAGAACAAGCTCTCATCACCACTACCTTCTTCTGAACCTTGGGTTCCTCATCTGTAAAATGTGGATGATAACATTACTAGTTCCTGCCTCATGGGGGTATTTCGGCTCAACCTGCTGCAACCTACAGGTGAGCAGGGTGCTCAATGTACCTGGCCACGGCTGGTTCTGTGACCCTCAGCAGGTCACTTCCTCTCTGGCTATCCACTTCCTCATCAGCAAAATGGGCAGAAGACCACCTAACTCATAGTGAACTCAATGGCATATAACTCTTGTTTTGACTTGGCTTCTCTCGTTTTGACTCACATTTTCAGTCTCTCTCTTGTTCGTGGACATCTGACAGGAGCCAGTGATGCCCCGGCTTCATCCTCAGCTCTCCGCCATGGATACAACTTAGACTCTCCCCTTATAGGTCAAGGGGCTCACACCAATTCAGGTCCCACCTACCTGGCTAGGGCTCACCTAGGCCTGATCATCCCCCACCAGAGGAAGTTGGGGTGGGGGTATGGACTGACCCCCATCAGGAAGCCATTGCTAAATCAACCAGATGGGATCTCCTCAGCCCCTAGACTCTCCTCCTTGACTCATTCCTTGTGCTGTCTTCTGAAACAGTGCCCTTTGCCTGGTCTTTTTCTGTTTGGTTGGTTGGTTGGTTGGTTTTTGCCTGGTATTCCTCTCAGTAAAGC
The DNA here is from genome assembly GCF_002007445.2 of Ailuropoda melanoleuca. NCBI lineage: Eukaryota > Metazoa > Chordata > Mammalia > Carnivora > Ursidae > Ailuropoda > Ailuropoda melanoleuca. The sequence goes on from NC_048218.1 coordinate 163,269,481, forward strand.
ATTTTTGAGCACAAACAACAATAGAGATTTATAGATTTATAAATTATATACATCCAGTGCTCTGCTGATAAGTTTTGTGCATTCTGAAAACACACAAGCAGGTCCCAAGAGCCCAAGAACAGGTCCACCCCCCAGAACAAGCCCCCATTCTCAGCCCAGGAGCATCACCCCAAGTCAGGTCAGCTCTGCGGGTGGGTGTCCTGTGTCGTCAAGCAGGACCCCCACTCAGAAGGGTCCCTAGCTTGGTTAAATCACAGATGTCACCATCTTGAAATTCTTAAAATTTTTATCCTTGAACTTGTGAGGTCCAATGGGACAAGGGAGCAGGCATGTGAGCAGAGGAAGTATGCACAGTATGGGTGTCCCCGTTCCTTATTCCCCTATTCACACATAGCTTTGGCAGTGCCTCGCGGGCACAGCATTCTGGCGGGCCCAGCATGTGTTGGTGTTTAACGAGACTCAAACAGAGTACAAGGTAAGCGTGTTATGGAAGCCATCTGCTTCCAGAGTGTGGTAGAATGTGCACATTTCAAGAAGTGAAATAAAAACAATTGAGTTAGTTTTGTGAAGTGTTTCCACTGTTCTGGTAAGAATTAAATTCGTATGCATGTACGCAGTATGAAAAACAAATTGCATAATGTCGGTGATTTCGCAGACAAGTTAAGTGCTCTTCTATCCCCATTTAAAATTGCCATTCCACGATATAAAGATGAATGGTATGATTCACGCTAATAATTTAAAATTTTAATTTTTGTTTACTTAAAATGACATCAGACAGCAAATAAAAAAGACCATGACAAGTTAAGAAAGAGACTGTGAAGAAAAGAACCTTTTTTCTATTTTAATACCTTTAGTGCCCTTTCTTTCTTGGTCTTGAAATGAGAAGCCTCACTACCCTATACTGTAACCAACTTTGCTTCCAGTCCCCTGACCCATGGCCAGATGAACAGCCTATCTCTATCCAGAGTGAGTTCACCCTACTCCCTTCTCTCACTGGAAGAAAGAGAAGATTCTGCCTCCATTTTGCCCCAGGAAGAGATCTGTCCTTCCAAGGCCGTGGTTCATACATCCAGTTGCTTTCATGCTTCATATTTCATTCATTCAACAAATATTTGTGTGTTTATATAGTTAAAATAATGAGATGTTAAGTATTTGCCCAAGAGAATAAGTACTTCTCCCACCCTGTTTCTGACACAGCAGAAACTTCCTGCTGCAGTGGAAAGATCTCAGTTCAGAAGAATACTGCTAGGAACTTCGGGGACCGAGCCCTAGGTGAACCACCCCTCGGCATTCTTCACCCACACCCAAGAGCTAATGATTTCCAGAGGTGGTCACTGCAAAGAATTCACAGGAACGTGGGTCACTGTGTCAAGGATCATGTCAAGAAGAGAAGGTCACCAGCTCCAAATATTTCAGAGGTGAAAGGTCATTCTTATAAATACCGTATCCTTCACATTCAGCACACCACAGTACGTGCTTTGTCACAGTTTGGTGGGCCACCAGCTGTCACGACAGAGCCTCCATCCAAATGAAATTTCTCAGACTTCACCAGCCAGATGTCACTCTCACATCTTGGTTGACAGCTTCTTCCAGGAGCGGACACAGATCGGGCTTTTGCCTGTGGAATTGACTAAGCGAGTGGTTCAGAAGGGGTTGTCCAGGGATCCCTGGGGCTTCTTGAGATCCTTCCAGTAGATTCTTCCAGTTAAAACTATTTTCATAATAATACTGGAATGTTATTTGCCTTTTTCACTTTCATTCTCTCATGAGTTTACAGTGTCTATTTCAAGAAGCTGTAGGACATGAAGATTTCATTGCTCTGATAGCTAATGAATGGAATGGGTATTCTCTATTTTAAAGGTTTCTCCATTTTAATTTCCAGTACAGTTAATATTTATAAATGTCAACACTCTTGGGTCATCAACAATTTGGGGTCCTAAGTCCAGAACGTTTGAGAAGGGCTGGGCTAAGTGAATTTAGGTATCCAACACCTTTTCCGTTTCTCCAAAGACGGGTCTACTCTCCCCTTCCCAAAATGCTTCTTTCTTACAGACCCAGCAGTTTCCAGTGATCCTTATAACTCACTAAGGAGATCACCATGTCAGTGACCAAAGGGCAGATGAGTATAATTCGGCCTCGGTCACTTTGGCAAGCGGAACACTGAAGGTGCACACATACGGGGCTCTGCAGAGTGACTCTTCACGTGACATAAGCCACGAACTATGTTCTAAGTAAGCAAGGGGATTTAAAATGTCTTTGCATAGAGAACAGTCCAGTATATATTAATTTTTAAAGTACATTTAAAGAGTATAACTGAGTTTCCCCAAACCATAAATTAATTAATTAATTAATTAACAAGTTAGGGAAATTGCATCCGACAGGGCCTATCCCTGGAAATGGAAATCTCTACTACTCCCTAAAGAATGTCTTCAACACACACACACAAACACACACACACACACACACACACAAAACCTGTCACGGGCACATATGGTATTTAATGCATACCTGTTATGGAACAACCAATGCTTTTACCTTTTCATGAACTGTGAGTCATTCCGCCCCAGAGAGGGCTTTTGGAGCTTCATAAATATTGATCATATGCCCTAAATTCTAACAGGCAGTTTCCTCAAATACGACTGATACTTCTCAACTTCACTCCTTATTCTCCGTATTCAGTCACAGCATTGACCACCGTGGAGAGACATTCCACATAGACGGAGACTCCTGATAACTGAAGCTGAGCCGCTTTGAATTCCAAGTCTGCCTGCCTGCCTTCCTCTCACCCTTTCATTCATTCATTCATTCATTCATTCATTCATTCATTCATTCATAACCATTCCTGAACCAGAGCCAGGAATTGTGCTGGGTCCTGAGAACACAATGACAAATAAAGCAAAATGTGCCCTCAAAAGAGCTCACATTCTCCTAGATGCTGAATAGAATTTGTCCCAACCTTTATCTCTGTGGTCTTTAAAAGTGACACATGTGAAGAAAATATTAAAACTTCTAATTTGATATCTTGTGTATGTTTTCTGGTATAAATAATAGATTAGTTTAGCAGCACATGCATAAATTATAAATTAAAATATACAACCACTGAAAGTGAGGACCCCCCAAATTTTTATTGACAGGGTGTTGCAATTCAGAAAGATTAGAGACACGGATTGAACGTGCCTTGCTAGGACTTCTTTTTTAAAAAAAGGCATTAGTCTTTTGTCATCGTGAATACTTTTTGGCCACTCAGCAGCTGCCTGGGAGTTAATCATAAAATCAGTACATGCTCTTAGCTGGTTGGCCTGTAAGGGAAGTAAGAAATGCTATACTAGATCCTTTCCTTTGCGGAAGCAGCAAGACCCAGTAATTGACTTGCCTAATCCCTATCCCAATTTGGTGAAGGAGTTAGCAGTGTTTTTGAAAGTGTGATTCTGAGTCACCATCGCAGTGGGAGAGGCCTCGTGGAAATGCAAAATGCTGACCTGAGGATCTGGACATTTTGGATCCGAATCTCCAGGGCCAGGGCCCCCCGGCTCCAGGCTCCATGTTTAAAACCAGCTCCCCAGGAGATCCCGAGCACTCTGGGGGCTGCGGGAGTGGGAGGTGCGGGCCTGGCCCAATCTCCCGTGCTCCCCGCGCCAGGCTCTCTCCTTCAGGCAGGTTGTCACGGCTTTTAGAGCAGGAACTATGGTGTTCAGTAACAGATGTGCCGTGCGGTCTGACCTGGTGGAAATGGCTGTGGGTTGCTGATTTTGCTAATTCTGGGACACTGTTTCTCAGGGGCTTGTTTTTATCTCTTTCTTTGATGTCGGGCTGTTTGCCATCATTTCTTGCTGCCTTTAGCGTGATCACTGCTAATCTCTCTTCCCTCCTTCCTTGTCCCCCCTCTACCTTTCTGCTTTTAATTTGTTGTGGGCTGGGAGTCTACATAAATGGGCTTGTTAGGAGTGTGTGTTCATTAAGAGTCAATTAGACATAGTTAAGTGCATTGCTTTGTTGACTGGTGTTTCCGGGGCTTCAGGCCTGCTTTGCTTCCTTCCTGCTTCTCAACTGAGCTCCAGAAGGCAGAGGTGGAGGGACGCCTGACCTCTGGATAAGTGGGGTACTAGGGTATTTACTTTCTTGTCACATTTCACTGCTGTCAGAGCTCAGAGAGCCTGGCCAGCCCCTGGAGGAGCCAGTGTGCTTAATGATTCGGGACACCTGGGTCTGACCCCCTCCTCCTATGTTTCTCTGGGCTCCGAGTGATTTACAGGAGGAGGGTATGGGATCCAGGAGGCAGGAGGAAGGGTGGACTCTCCAGGGTGGACCAGGAAGTAGGTATTGGCTCCTCTGAGAAACACACTAATTTCCAGTTCAAGAGGGTCTAGGTCTGTCCCCCTTTACTAGCTGCTGGGGAATGTCAGCCATGACACCCACAAGGGTAAATCTCACTGGGGGTTGTGGGGGTGGAGGGCCATCTCTAGCCTAGAAGGCACAAGCAATATATTTAACATTCAAGTTCGTCCCATGTGAAAATACTGCTATATTTTTTTAAGACCTTCAGGGGGTAACGATATCTGTAGAGCCTAAACTTTTTCTGTGATGCCATTGTTAAATGATGTAAAGGCAATCGAGAAGATCGTAAAATTTTCATCTTCATCTTGTATCGGGAAATAAAAATTAATTGTCCTCACCATGCCCCAGGATCCTTCACCCTTCCTTTATTATACATAAATACATGATCTTTTGAGCAGAGACAACTCTTCTGTCTTTACAAAGTTAAAAATGACAAAAATAAAAACAAAACGGGAACCCAAAGTCAGTGTTATTCTACTTCATGGGGTTCTGTGCTTCTTATGAGCTAATTTCTTGTTTTTCCCAGGAAAAGTAATATCTTTAGCTAATATCCCAGGTTGGGACATGCATGACCAAAGCTTAAGTATGTGTTTATTTTTCAAAAACAGGATTTGAAAAGAGGCAAAAAGCGAAAGATACTTATATTCAGGGAGGGATCATCCTGAGCCATTTTCAGGCCTTAATTACAAATCTGCTACAGCTAATTTCCTTATTGTGCCCACAGCTGCTGTTCTTTTGTCACCAGTTTATTTTTCTTTGAAAATCTGAAAGGCATCAAGGCTCGACCGAAAGTCATCAGGAGCAGAACTGGTGTCCCAGATGCCTCGTTGCTGGTCTCATTTACAAGCCTGTTTGGTTGTTTATGTCTTGCATTCAAATCATTTATTTTGTTCAAACCCTCTTTTGCTTTGAAAATGATTTTAGAACACCGGACTGTTTTATCACTCGACTGTTCGCCTTGCTGGGTAACAGGAACATCATGGCTTAATCAACATCACAATTTCCCAATAATCTCTGGGCAGGCCTTATTTGGTAAATATCAAAAAGTGTAGAGCTCCAAAGCCTCTTTCACAACAACCCAGGGGGTCTGAGTGTCTCTTTTGGGAAGCAAAAACTGTTGTTCATGTGAAATCATTGTGCTTTTGGAAGATGTTCATCTGTAAGCCTAAATGTCATATGGGATGGTTTAGAACTTGCAAAGGCTTTCCTCTCACAGCCAAGAAGATTAGCTGCTAAAACTCGTCAAGGCACTTGCCTTGGGCACTGTGAATATTAGTAAGAGGCATTGTACGGCAAGCAGCATGGCTGAGAGCTTACGTGCTGGTTCCCGGGAGGAAGTCAGAGAGACCTAAGTTCAAATCCTGGCTTGGGCAAGTTTTCTTAACCTCTGATGCCGAGTGTTCCCAAATGTAAAAGGAAAATGAGTAGCGTCTAACTGCTAGAGTTGTAATGAGAATTACATTAGCTAATGCTTGGAAAGCCCTAGGCAAGAAGGTCAGTCATGCGGTCAACTTAATAAATGAGAATTATTATTATTATTATTATTATTGTTTGGCCAAATACTTATCTCATTTTTGGTTCATATCAGTATTGTGAGACACAGTCTAAGCTGATATCAAGGGAAACTATATTATTAACTGCTTTAGGTGGGTGACTATATAATTTATAGTCCAAACCAGGACACTGAGAGTGAAAATGTGCACTCTTAATAATGACGCCACTGTCCCAGGCACAGTCCCCTTGCCATAGGAACCTCAATCCAAACATTAGAACTGGAAACAACCTTTCATATTTACTGGTTCCCCACTCCAGTTTTACAGATGAGGAAAATGAAGTCCAGAGCAGTGATGTAACTTGCCCAAGGTCACACAGCTAATGATTGAAACTTGAGTCTGAAATGTCAGTCCTCTCATTTTAACCTCAGTGCCTGTCCCACAATACAGTCTTGCTTCCGAACATCTTTAGCAAGACTGGACACTGTTTTTCTTCCTTATTTCTTCTACTGAAAGAGTCCCAAGCCACCCTACTCTCTTTTCCTCCATTTTACATGGAACAGATCACAACCTGGACAGAACAATCCTCTTGTCACTCTTTTAATCGACATCCCCCGTGCTGTTGTTCAAGGTCGTTTTCCCATTCTATTTATTTAGTCATGGGTTGGGAGAGAAAGAGCACAACTGTTCCCTCCCTTCTCTCTATTAAGAAGTTCTTTGAGGACACTCCTGATTATTCTTTGTTCCTTTTCCCTTTGGGATCAGTGAGTTACAATTAGTTCTTTACCAGGATACCCACTTTCAGTCATTCTTCCAAAACATATCACCGGGACACATTTGTTTCTAAGCGCCCGGGAAATTGCGCATGCGAATATACATCCTTAATCTCTGTTAGTTGTACCATATGTATAATATTTACATGTTATAGATTAGCAGCTCTCATTTCAGGTGATTTTGTTAGGTTACTGAAAGAAGGCAAATGTCCCCTATGCAGGATTTGACTTTAGAGTGACAAGGGAGCCAGATGATCAGAAATCACATGTCAGGCCTGCTGAGGTGCCTCACCAGCCTCTCCCTTTAATGAAGACCACATTTTATAACCATGCTCCCATGCAAATGCAAATTTATGTAGATTGTTTATTTAGATCCATGCTTTTATACATCAATCTCCATGTTCACCCTCCTCTTTTTTTGCCTTGAAAGAGATAATGTGGTTATTCCAGTCATATCTCTCTGGGTTTTATGGTCTGGCGTGCCCATAAAGATGACAAGAGGTGCATTTCACGGGCAGCGGACTTCCGCGCCCCTTGCCATTCTTTGTTGAACGAGGGGAAGCACGAAGCTAAGGCAATGAGAGGGGTCATGTGTTTCCGGCCTGGATGTGTGGTTCAGTGAGGAGGAAGGCACCCACCTGGACAGTCGCATAGCTCCTGGGTCCCTCTGCACAGCCATTGGGGGAATTTCCAGCGAATACCTTTCCACAGCCTTCCAAGTTAGTGAGCCTGACACACCGCCTCTCCACGCTGCGTTTCACACTTTGATTTACCTCTAAGGGTACACTACACAGGGATCTTCTCATATCTCTGATTAAAAGCCCATTTTTGAAAGAAAGAAGTAGGACGGGCAGATGGCTGACTGTATTTGCTCAGAACCTGGTTAGAATTGAATAAGAACTCAAAAGTAGCAATGCTGAGAAGATACAGCATAATGATTTCATTTAAGGAAGCAACGGGAGTCATGGTTAAGAGCACAGACTGATGTCAGACAGATTTGAGTTCAACCCCTGTCTACACTGCTATATGACCTTGGGCAAGTTACTTAATCTCTCTCTGCCTCAGTTTCCCCATCTATACGTTGGGAATGGTTAGAGTCTCTGCTTTGTGTAGCACTATGAAGATTAAATGCAGTGAGGCATGTAAGTCCCTTGGCATAATGATTGGCACGTTGGAAGAACAAAAGAAATGTAGGCAACAATTTTTTCATATGTTGCAGAGAATAAAAGGTGACCAATATGTTTTGTTTTAAAAAATAGAACCCAAAACCCAGGCAGCAGAGAATTTCAGACTGTGTGGTCTCTCCCCTGCATGGGGACCTCAGGCCCATTCCTGAGCCCTGATCATGCCAAGTCCACATGCAGACGGATGGAAGGCCATTTGTAACCATGGCTCCTGGTGGCTTGGGAGACAACAGCACAACAGGGCAACTTCTCCACACAGAACATACAGATACCAACCCCTCTGCCTCGCACTGGAGGCCCCTACCGGGTCCCAACCACATTTTTGGGCTCATAGTGGATGTCTCCCCTTCATGCTTCCCACTATATGCTGTGTGTTTGCCCATGTGGACATTCTGTTATCTCTACTGTCCTTATCTGGAACACCTTTCCTTCCAATCTTTGTCTAAAACCCAGTCCCTTGAAATGGCTTCTGGGTGAAGGCCTTTCTTAGCACCTTTTTGTGGAGGTTGGTGTTGCAAGTAAGTAAAAATAAAAAGCATCTCCTTCAAATTCCCCAACTAGAAGGAGTCCCTCTCTTTCCATCACTCCTGGAGAGCACGGACGATGATAAGTGCCAGAAACCAGGGACCCAGTGACTTGTAGGATAGTTATTTGTCTTCTTGTCCCATTCTTTTTGGAAGACAAGAAACTACACGGAGGCACGGAAGGTTGTAGATGGTGGGAGAGGGATGAAGACAATGGTTTGGGGAACTGGGCAGCAGGCACAACAGAAGGCAAAGACAAATGATGCTGCATACGGGGACCCTGGGTGGCTCAGCCGGTTAAGCGTCTGCCTTCAGCTCAGGTCATGATCCTAGGGTTCTGGGATTGAGCCCCACATCGGAGTCTTTGCTCAGTGGGGAGCCTGCTTCTCCCTCTGCCTGCTGCTCCCCCTGCTTGTGCTCTCTCACTCTCTCTCTCTGTCAAAAATAAATAAATGAATAAAATCTTAAAAAAAAAAATGACGCTGCCTACAGGTGACTCCACATGGCCAGACAAAAGCAAAAAGCGCAGTGGGAGGTAGAACATCCGCAAAAATGCCTGGATGATCAGGATCATGCTGACTCGACTTTCAGGGCAGGCTTGCCTCTAGTTTGTTATGCTGAGCCTTTCTTTTTTTTTTTTTTTTTTTTTTTAAAA